>NC_056741.1:253039931-253077431 GCF_019279795.1 Protopterus annectens | reverse complement strand
AATTGCTTCTTCTCATAAATTTCCCCATGGATTTAAATAATATTGATGTTAAGTTGTCTATCTCGCCTTCATTCTTGCTGGATGGGGGCTCCGACTCGGCCACTCTAAAAGCTCGAGAGTTGGTTCCACCGGCTTGAGGCTCCCCTTATATCCCACAATGCTAGGCGTGAGTTACCTCAGATCTCGTTTGCCGCTACAGCTATCGAGACGTGTTGCTTCACCGGCTCAGGTTAGTGTAGGAACTAGTTTTAAAAGTTGAGTTTAAACCCTTAATTTAGTTTTTCCTTACAGTTTCCCCTTACCTTTAAGGTCTTTTATCCCTTTAATCTAGTTTTTCTTTAATTTTTTACCTAAGAACTTATAGTTCTTCCCTTAGGCCTTCGGGTCCTCCTATTCCCTTGGAGTGTGTGTGTTTTTGTAGGGAATTTATACATTTAACAACTAAATTCTTAGTTTAATTTCTGTTTTTAGTTTTTTAAGTGTAATCGGTGTGCTTGTGTTTGTGTGTGGTTACACTTGTTCCTTGTCATGTCCAAGGATTCGAAGGTCTCAGGCTTCAAGAAGTGTGACTCGTGCTGTCAGAAAATGTCTCTGACAGACGGTCACACTTCTTGTGTGTACTGCCTGGGACCTTTACACCTGCAGGACTCTTGTGCTGTTTGCCATGGCTTCAGCCCCAGAGTCCTGCAGGAAAGAAAAAATAAACTTATTTTAAGAGGTTTACTTAAGCCTGAGGGTTCCCTTACTGTTCCTTGGAAAAACCCTCCAAGGCTTCTAGGTCTTCGGCTCCAGCATCTGAGCCGAGACCTAAGGCTTCGAAACCTCCGTCTACATCGGCTCCGGCTGGAGCCGATGAGTCTCAGACTGTAGTTTCTGTGGTTTCCTCGGCTCCGGCTGGGCAGGTATTGAAATTCCTTTGTCGGTTCCGACTAGACCCTCGGAACCGACATCTAGAAAGAGGTCCAGGTCACCGTCCCTTGGCTCCGTTCATTCGGCTCCAGCATCTCCCTTGCTGTCTGAACGGAGCCATAGATCTCACTCCTCTAGGTCATCGAGGCTTTCGGACCATGACCTTCAGAGGGTAGTGAGTCGACTTCTTAAGTCCGAGGCACTGGCCCAAATGCTTCAGAGCCCGACTCATCAGTCGATGCCTGACCCTGTCCCCCATTATGTTCCTCCTCCGACTCCGTTGAGCTCGGAGCCGAGGCGTTTCGGAACCGAGACTGTGGTAGCGTCAGAGCCGATACAGATGTCTTCGGCTCCATCGTCGGCTCCAATTTCTTCCTTAGAAGAATCTCGGCGCCGGACTTCCCTCGTCAGCTCCGAGGGGGTGAGTGGCATTGGACCCTTGTCCGACCCCGCTCTCCCTCTCGGAGCTTCGGCGCTGGTGAGTTCGGCTCCGACATCGGCCTCGGAGCCATCACTGTCGGTGCCGAGGGAGGTTTTTAGCTTTTCGGAGCGGGGACCTCTGGCTCTGCCTGACAGGGGTGCGTTCGAGGTCATGCGGAGTGTGTTGGAACCTGGTTCAACTCCACAGTCGGCTCCGTCCGCCCCTCCCTCTTCGGTGCCTCAGGTCAAGTCGACTCACTCCCTCATTCCAGACCGCAGAGAGCCAGCTCCTCAGGAATCCCCTGTGGGGATCTCATCCTCTTCTGAGGCCTCTCCTGATTTGGCAGTAGTGCCCCCTCGGAAGTGAAAGTGTAAGAGGAAACACATAGACTCACCTGAGTCCGTCACCTCTGACACAGATTTAGAGGATTCCGAGGGTTCCCCCCGTTCCCCTTCTGAAGATGTCTCATTTGCAGACATTCTAGAAATCCTCAAGCAGAGGGGAAATTGGCCAGCCCTCAACCTTTCGGAGGATGAATCTGTGTACCTTGAGGCGTTTGGCTCTTGCCCTTCCACCTCCTGGGTGTCTCCCCCCTTTGACCCCCTCATGCAGGTGGTAGCAAAAAAGGCATGGACGGCTCCTGATTCAGTGGATCCCACTCCCAGGAGACCCTCAAAATTTATCACGGCACCAACAGATAAACAATTCTGACAAAAGGAGTTTCTGTGGATGCTATGGTGGTTGCTGCTGCCACTAAGAAGGAACTAGCTGATCCTTCAGTGCCTGTCCATCCACCTAACAAGGAATCTAGGTCTATGGACAGGTACGGGAAGCGGATGTTATCGTCAGCGACCTTTGCTATGCGTTCGCTGAATTACCTATGCCATTTTACTCATCTTCAAAGGGACTTGATCAAAGAAGCGAGTGACATGTTGAAGGATCCTACGGCTGCGGGTTTTCAGGACAAGATGAACACTCAGCTGGCTACCCTGAACTCCATAGCTAACTCCTCCATGCGCCTCCTCTTATGCGGCTGATGGAGCGAGCAGGGCCGCAGGGACAGGTGTGGCCTTACGCAGGCATGCCTGGATGCGGCTATGCAACTTTGCGGACCCCTTTAAAACGTCATTCACTAATTCCCCGTTTGATGGATCATCTCTTTTTGGTCCTCAAGTGAAAGAAACCTTGACTAGGTGCGAGACAGATGGCAAGACTCTTTCTGCCGTCGGAGTCCGTTTCTCCACTCCTTCTAGGCCTTACCCCAAAGGCCAGAAAAGTGGAAAAATGTGGTTCCGAAAACAATCTCAAGGGACTTCGCCTGACGCACAGAGTCGGTTCCCCGCCAGAGGCAGAGGGGGGAACAACAATGGTAGATGTCGCCCTAGAGGCAGGGGGGGTCCGCAGAACCAGGGCAATCGAGAAGCCTTCTCTGATAAGCCCTTTCAGCATCCCTGAGGTGTTGCCCGACTGCCCACCTTCGGAGGCAGTCGGGGGAAGATTGTCTCTGTACCCAGAAGCCTGGCTATCCCTGACTCAAGACAAATGGGTACAGTCCATCATTTCTGAAGGCTATTCCATTCCCTTCGTTCGCATTCCAAACCAATCAAAAAAATCCCTTCCAGATGTTCCACCCGCTCAAAGGGATCTTGCAGCTTTGGAAATTTCAAAGCTGCTTGCAAAAAGAGCAATTCAGCCAGTTCCAGCAGACCAGCAAGGATCCGGAATCTACTCCAGGTTCTTTAGTTCCAAAGAAAACAGGGGACTGGAGACCAATTTTGGATCTCAGTATCTTGAACAAGTCAGTCAAGAAAACAAGATTTCGGATGGTCACGCTGCAGTCCATCCTTCCCCTGTTGGGAAAGGGAAACTGGATGTGCTCTATAGACCTTCAGGATGCGTACTATCACATAAAAATGAACAGACGCTCTAGAAGATTTCTCCGCTTCAGGCTGGGAACCAGTCATTTTCAATTCAGGGCCCTGCCCTTTGGTCTCACCACTGCCCCCCGGGTGTTTACCAAATGCATGGCAGTGGTAGCTTCTCACCTGAGACGTCAAGGATTCCAGGTGTTTCCATACTTGGACGACTGGCTCCTCACAGCTCCCATCAAGCATCTTCTTCTAATGGCCAGGGACTACACCTTTCGCATTTGTCAAAATTTAGGCATTTCAATAAATTGCGAAAAGTCTGTTTTGTCGCCTTGTCGTACTATTACCTTCATAGGCGCAAATCTAGACACAGTCAACATGTCTGCGAGACTAACAGATCAGAGAATAACAGACATACACAAACTGGTCTCGCTCCTCTTCAGCAGCAACAGAATCAAAGCCAGGTTAGTTCTCAAAGTGTTGGGGATTATGGCGGCTGCCATACCCCTGCTTCCATTAGCCAGATTCCACATGAGAATCCTTCAATGGATGCTCTTCACGCAATGGTCATACCAGCAACTTCCGATGTCCCACACGATTATGATTACGCAAACATGCAGAAATCATCTTCTGTGGTGGATGTCTTCCCCTCAACTCTTATTGGGAAGACCCTTTGTTCCTTCCCCTCCGGTTGCTACTCTGACAACGGACGCCTCCCTGATCGGGTGGGGGGGGCATTATCAGGGCAGAACTGTCCAGGGCACATGGCAACCAGACGAATGCCACTTGCATATAAATGTTCTAGAGATGAGAGCAGTGCTTTTAGCGTTGCAAGCCCTTCAAGACTCTCTTCCCTTGGGAACGATAGCAATCCAGACGGACAATATGTCTGTAGTGTGGTATATCAACAAACAAGGCGGAACCAGGTCCTACCCCCTGTGTCGAGAAGCACTCAGACTGTGGCAATGGGCGATTTCTTCTCAGCGGTTTCTGATAACAACGCACATCCCCGGGAAGTCCAATCAAATCGCGGACAAGTTGAGCAGAGCTATCCTCATGCCTCACGAGTGGTCTCTGAAAGACTCTGTTGTGAGAGAAATTTTTCTCAAGTGGGGTCAGCCTTGCTGCGACCTTTTTGCTACTCCCCAAAACAGCAAGTGCAGAGATTATTTCACCCTATTTCCTTTACCAGGCCAACCCAGCAGAGATGCTCTAGTCCAAGTTTGGCCCCGGGGACTTCTGTATGCATTTCCTCCCTTCCCACTAATCTCTCAAGTGATACAGAAAGCTATCACTCAGAAGGCCTCGTTGATCCTCATTGCTCCTTACTGGCCTCGACAGGTTTGGTTCCCCTTTCTTCATCATTTTCTGTTGGAGCGACCTTGGCATCTGGACCTAGTTCCAGATCTTTTGATCCATCAGTCGGGTCAGTTTCATCGCTCCCTTCCCTCTCTGAACCTCACTGCTTGGTTTCTCCAGTTCCAACCTTAGCCAGGCTTCCTCAAATATCTCACTCCGTCCGAGATATTTTGATAGCTTCCCATAAATCTTCCACTCGAAAGATTTACTTGAGTAAGTGGAAACGTTTCGCCTATTGGGCTCAAGGAAGGGACATAGATCCTTTCACTGCTTCCATCCAAATGGTCCTTTATTTCCTAGCTGAACTCTTCCATGCAGGTTCATCTCCTTCTACTCTTAAAGTTCAACTGGCAGCTATTTCTAACTTTCATGTGGGCATTTCAGAGTCTGCCATAATGTCTCACAAGCTTTGCAAAGCCTTTTTTGAAAGGAGTTTTTCTACTCAGACCTCCTATAAGAAATACTCCTCCTCCTTGGGACCTAAATTTAGTTCTTAGTTCTTTGATTCTTCCCCCTTTCGAACCTGCAGCCTCCTGTTCTTTAAAATTGCTATCATGGAAGACTCTCTTTCTGGTAGCTATTACTTCAGCTAGAAGAGTTTCAGAACTTCATGCACTCAGCTGTCGACCTCCTTATCTGTTGTTCCATAAGGACAGGGTATCTTCTGAACCAACCCGTCCTTTTTACCTAAGATAGCCTCAAGTCTAACCTTAATCAAAGAATTGATCTCCCTGTGTTTTTCCAGAATATTCTAATAGGTCTGAACAAAATTGCATTGGCTAGATGTTCATCGTCAGTTAAGGTACTATTTGGATAGAACCAAACAATTCAGAAAATCTGACCAGCTGTTTGTCTCCTATGCAGAAGGCAGAAAGGGACTTTCAGTTTCAAAGGTATCATTATCTAGATGGCTAACATCTCTGATTTCCCTTGTTTATGAAATTAGACACCAAAAGCTGCCTAACAAACCTAAAGCCCATTCCACCAGAGCTTTGGCTACTTCTATAGCCTTCCAAGACAGACTGCCTATTGACACCATTTGTGCAGCGGCTACTTGGGCTACTCCTCACACTTTCATTTCTCATTATAAGTTGGATTTAGCTTCTAGGCATAGAGCTAACTTTGGTTCCACTGTTCTCAAGAGTCTGTTCCGTTAGGCCACCCGGGACAAGGTGCTAGGACGGTCCCATCCAGCAAGAATGAAGGAGATAGACAACTTAACATATAGAAGTTATGTTCTTACCATAACGTTCCATGTTAGTTGTCTTCTTCTCGCCTTCTTCTTGCGTCCCACCCTCCTTCCCCCTGGCCTGGACAGACCTAGAGGAGTTTTGATTGTGACCTCTCTTTCTACCACCTCTTACTTTAGGTATATGCTACTGTGCATATTTTCCTGGATCAGGATGTACGTCACCCTTCTCTTCTCCCTGGTTTATAGAGGTGGACTTTGTTTATAGTTATTCTGTACTATTATAAGCTGGGTCTAGCTTACAAACGAGATCTGAGGTAACTCACGCCTAGCATTGTGGGATATAAGGGGAGCCTCGAGCCGGTGGAACCAACTCTCGAGCTTTTAGAGTGGCCGAGTCGGAGCCGAGGTCGGCTCCGAACCCATCCAGCAAGAAGAAGGCGAGAAGAAGACAACTAACATGGAACGTTATGGTAAGAACATAACTTCTATTTTCATCACATTATTATACCATATCCTTCTATATTTCTATATTATCAATTTTTATTCTGCATATTCTTTTTCTTATTGTCATCATCTCCCAGATTTTTGTACTTATAATTAAACTTTCTTACTATTAAATTCTCATTCTCTTCTTTACCCACTTAACACTCTGTACAAGTTTAAATAAGCAAATTAAACAACTGAAGTTTGTAACCACAATCCCCTTTCATTTTCACTCATATACAACACACCTCTTTTTATTGGGTTCAATCTTGAACCCCATATGAAAGAAAATGACAGTTGTACAGCCGATAATCGAACGGGAGAACCTCTTACTGTGAAGCGACAATGCTACCACTGCGCTACCGCGGCTTAATAAACCAGCACTTACCTGATCCATGTTTTGTTCTTGGCAGCTACAACTATATCATCCGTGTATGTCAAAACTACCTGTGTCACCACCTCCTTTTGCATCACATATCCAGCGTCTTTCATTTTATAAGCTACTTGTCTTACTGTTGCATTCATTACCAATGCAAACAACGTTCCACTCATGGGACATCCTTGTCTTATACTACACCTCATGCATGTTTTTTTACTCAGCTACCCATTCACTAACACTGTCACTGTCATGTTATTTTCATATACTGACATACACACTGTCCTTATTCTATTACCTATTCCATAGTTCTCCACAACATCCCACAAAGCATCATATCCTACTGTATCAAATGCCTTCCTGATCCCACCTATCATAGGTTTCACGTCCTCCCTTTTGCTTATAACATCATTCACAGTTTCTCTCACAACCAATAACAATTCTCTTTTATACCATATATACTTTCTTCCATAATAACCCTCATCCACCCTTCCATTCTCAACTGTATTATTACCATAATGTTTTATAATCTTTGTTATTTTGTGTTATGGGTCTCCATTTTTTAATTCGTTCTCCTCTTTCTTGTGTATACATTTTAATATCCCACTACATAACTCTTTATAAACAAACCCTTGCTTCAAGCATTCATTCAGTACATTTACAAAATACTCTCTCTGCCAGTCCATTAATTTCCTGTACATTACATACTCTATACCATCTGGGCCTGATACTGAATCAACATTTGCTTTCCTAAGTACTTCATCCAGTTCGGTAACAGTAATTTCTTTTTCAAATTCTTCCTTAACCCATCCTGGAAATTTCTTTACTTTTCATTCGGTCTCATTTTTCACCCTTATATTCTTGTATATTATGTCCCACATGCTGCACTACAGTACTCCTATACCTCTCTATTTACATTTTTTTAATTACTCTCATTATACTAATGTTCTCCTGTAGTATTTCACTCAGCTGTGCAGATGCCTCCTTTCCCTCTCCCTTGTAAATAATATCTCTGTCTAAAGAGTAGTGCCTTATTTTTTCTTGATTTCTTTTATATATTTCTTTTTCATTATTATAAAGCTCCCTTGTGTTATTCTCTAAAGCATTTCTATAAATTTTCCCACCATTCACTTTCTTTTCCATTCTTACGTCAACCTGGCAGTGGAAAAAAAATCACTTTTTATACTACTTTTTAATTTCAATCCACCACTCAGACTATTTTTTTTATAGAAGCCTTTCATGGTTCTGTAATCCTACTATAAATGCAGTACTTCCCACTCTCAGATTTCATCCAATAATTTCTCATTTACTCTTTTTATTTCCTGTCCTCTTTTAATATACTCCTTCCTTCCATCATCTCCATACATATTACTAAAAGGTTTGGAAAACACATCACAAATGTAGCACCATCTCCTTTCCCAAGCTTCCCGATAATACAAAATAATACATTTCACATCCAAGTACCGCTATTATAACTTCTTTGACTTTTGTACCACACAGCTAAATTACCACATTTTATCATGTCCTGTATTTTTCATATTTTCCCTTTCTTTCTCCATTTTCCCCTTTAATCATAAAGTCCTCTGCGATTATAATTTTCATGTTCACCACCACAAAGTCAACATTTGATGCAACAGATTCTTTCCTTGATAGCTATACATTTATGTAATGCTACAATTCTATAAGCATGTTCTCTCCACCTCACATCCGCACCAGTGGCCCTTCTCATCCTTAATAGAGTTGCATCTAGTTTTTTTCACTATTTTGTACACAACACAGCCACTCCAGAACAACTTTCATGTCATAAGTTCCATATTATATTTCCACCCCACAATTTTGCAGTTTACAGTGTTTCTTCAGTTGTCAGGAACCTCCCATCCTGTGGTAGAATAACATCCACATCACATGTAGCACGCAATTCCAATATCTGTATCCTTCTTACAGTGCTAATAATACTGTTCATGTTTACTGAAAGTACTCTAAAATTGTTGCTTTGCCTTTTTTATATGTTTAGGGGAAATATTTTTAAATTTGTTTTCTCATTTTTAGTTTCTCCCCATTGAATATTTTCCCGGGTTTATGCACAAATAATCATTGATCTTCAGAATTGGATTTTTCACTTGGTAGAACTTGAAAAAATTCTCAGTGTCATTTCCTTCTCCTGACCTCTCTTCCTGAATGTGATCTCTCTCCTCCTTTTTCCCCTCCATTTTTCCTCTTCTGCATTGCTTCTTCACCTAGATGTTCTTCGTGTTTCACTGTTGCAGTCATCACAGTTGGGTTATCTGCTTGCAGTAGCCCTCAGTCGACCTGATTATCAAAGTCTTGGGTCCTGCGTCGGTTGCTGTCTCATCTTCCGTGACGTCAGGTCATCAGGGGTATAAAGCATGCAGCTGATGCCATTACATCAGTCTTTTTTGCCGTGCGGTGCCCGAAGCAGAAGCAGTTCGCAAGTGCTGGTCGGCCAACTCCTGAAATTTTCGTTTTCGAGTTTCAGAACCGAAGTCTTCAGCTAAAGCTAAGTATCCCATTGGGGAAATTTTTTCTTGCTCTTTACCGATGTCAATAAAAGTTAATAATTGCATTTCTTTTGGAAAGCAAATAACTCATAAAGATTTTCATTCGTACTGTATTCCTTGCCTAGGCCCTGACCATGACGTACCTCGCTGTCTGCTTGGTGCCTTATTTAACCAATGAACTATCCGTCGTCAGTAAATTTACGCTTCTAAATATTTTGGTTTTCAGTTCAATTATCCAGGTATGTCTTCGGTAAGCCATCCGACTACCCCCATTCTGAAAAAATGCAAAAATAAAGACAGAGATAGGCCGCCTAGGTCAAAAGCTGCTGACGAGGCTTCTCCTAAGCCAGTCACCAGTTCGCCGGTACTTAGTGAGGTGCTTTCGCAGCCCCTGATACCACTACTTCTGATTTGCAGGCCTCTACTAAGACCCATTCAGAGTCCGGTATGCCGCGAGATGCTTCAACTGTGAAACCTGCGGATGTCTCTACCTTGGATGGGTCTGGAGCTGCTGTGCAGGCACTGGCTTTTGAGGGTGTATTCAGGCTTACGGACTTGCATATTAAACTGACACCACCTTCTACTTTAAGGCCTAAAGCTCGGACCATGCCTAGAAAACCGACGCCCAGACCGCATGCTCAGGCCTCTATGCCTAAAAAACAAATTATAAGAATGGCTGAAGACCTTATTACTTTAATCAGGGGAAGCCAACCATCCCCTTCTAAGAGACCTAGGGCTGAATTTGCTTATGAATCTTCTGACCAGGATTCTGAAATTTCTGTTTTTTTTTCTGATGACCTGGATTTACCCTTGTCTACCTATGAGGATTCTGATGCAGAGGACTCTATTCCCTCTGCTTCCTGTCCAGAGGATTTCTCTTTTGGTGAAACCTTGTATACTCTTAGGTAGCATTTCCACTGGGAAAGCCAGGAATACTCTGATTCAAAAAAGAAGCTTAGGGATTTCTTACTCCTGCCTCAATACAGGCCTTTAGCTATCCCTCCTGCACTAGACATTGTTGATGATGCCTTTTCAGAATCTAGCTTGGCCCCTGACTCTTTACCTCCTGCTCCCAGGAAACCTGATAGATATTACAGGGTCCCTGACTCTCACAAGTTCCATTTTAAAAATCCTACTGTGGATCCTGAGACCATTTCACAGGGACCCAAGGGCATTAAGGCTACAACTGCCAAAAATCCTACCCCCTCTGATAGAGACTCCAGGGTGCTGGATAGATGGGGTAAAAAGGTATACACTTCTGCAACCGTGGCCATTAGGGCCTTAAATTGCCAGTTTCATATGTTAAAATATCAGCAGCATATTATTGGATTGCTTAAACAGAAAATTATGTTGATTCCTGATTGTGCTGAAAGTTAAGATTTACAGGATTTAATGTATTCTGCTGAACAGGTTGGAAAACATACTTTGCAATGTGGGTTTGATTCATTAGAGGCCTCTTGCAGGACTGCTGTCACTGGGTCTGTACTTAGAAGGCATGGTTGGCTTAAGAAGCAATCTTTTGCCAGATCATGTTAAAGCTAAATTGTTGACTGCTCCCTTAAATCAGGACCGCCTGTTTGGCAACAAAGCAGAAGAAGTTCTTAAAAAGTCTGAGGAAAAAGCTAAATCTATGCAAACTGTTAAGGATTTCCTACAAGTTCAGCCTCCAAGATTTAGTAGGCATTGGCCCTCTAAGAATTGGTCCTTTCCTGCCTCTTCCAGGCCTTCTCAATCCAAACCCAGACCGAGCAGAAGCCCCAGGTTTCAGTCCCAGGGTACACACAAGACTAAGCAGTGGGGGGCTTCCGCTTCCAAATCAGGGAGTAGTAAGACTCCCCGCTATGGTAAGCTGTCTCAATGACTTGACTTTAAAACTTTCAAGCACTTCTCAACTGACTGCTCCTTTAGGGGGAAAGATTGCTCTGCAGGCCAAAAATTGGGAACTCGTTACCCAGGACAAATGGGTTTTAAATATAGTTTCCCAAGGATACAGATTTCACTTCCACACGTTACCAACCCCAAACGGTTGGCCAGATCTACCCCCAAATCAGTGGGCAGAGGCTCAAAAGCAAGTACTCTCTCTCTCTCTCTCTTAAGCATAAGAGCTATTCAAACCGTACCAGAAGAGGAAAAGGGACAAGGTTTCTACTCAAGACTACTTTTGCAAATTCATGGTGTCCTATCCTGGACCTCTCTACCTTAAACACTTTTTGGTGATTCCAAAATTCAAGTTGCTAACTCTTCACCAGCTACTTCCTATGCTAGGCAAAGATGCCTTGTTGGCAACACTGGATTTAAAGGAAGCCTACCTGCACATCCCAATCAGGGAATCTTGCAGAAGATACCTATGCTTCAAAGCAGGCTACATGCACTATCAGTTCTCTGCACTGCCCTTTGGCTTATCTACTGCACCCAGGGTATTCACAAAGTGCCTAGCTCCAGTCATTGCATTTTGCAGGCAAAGAAATATTCAAATATATTCATACCTGGACGATTGTCTAATTCAGGCAGAAAGCCAGGACATACTTTTGAATCATCTGGCATTTGTACACAATGTGCTAAGTTGTCTGGGGTACACCATAAACGAAAAGAAGTCACATCTGGTACCCTGTCAACAAATTGTATTCCTGGGAGCAAGCTTGAACGCAACTTCTCAGATGGCTTTCCTCACGCCAGAGAAACAAATTCATTTGACAACTTACTTCAAACTACTGACCACAAAGAAACTGCTTATCTGCAAGGCAAATACTACAAGCCTTGGGGTTCATGGCCGCAAGCATGCTACTAATTCCATATGCAAGACTGCATATGAGGAAACTACAGTGGTATCTAAAAAGCGTATGGTGTCAGCATTCTCAGGATCTAGAAGCAATGATTCCTATCATACCTTGCCTACGGCTAGAATTCTTTTGGTGGGCAGAAGCCTACCACCAAAACAAGGGACTGCCATTCACTCTACCCCATGCCACCCAAACCCTAGCAACAGACGCATCAGACTATGCATGGGGGGCTCACTAGGCAGGGATGTGCATTCAGGGCAAATGGAACCCAAGTCAAATGCACCTGCATATCAATCAAAAATAAATGTTAGCTGTACAGAATGCTCTGACAGCCTTCAAGGACCACATTCTTCCAGGACAATTAATGGTAAAGATGGACAACACCACTGTTATGTGTTACATAAACAAGCAGGTGGGAACCCATTCATACCCTCTCTCCAGACTAGCCATGGCTCTGTGGAACACAGCCTTGAGCTACCAAGTGCACCTTCAGGCTCAATTCCTGCCCGGAAAGCTAAATACACTGGCAGACGATCTAAGCAGAAATCTCATGGACCCACATGAGTGGAAACTGGAACCAAAGACATTCAACATGTTGATAAACAAATGGGGGAGCCCAGATATAGATCTGTTTGCCTCCCCACAGAACTACCAATTGGACAAATTTTCCACAAGGACTCCCCATAAGCAAGCTTGAAAAGCGGATGCCCTGTCCTTCACGTGGATAAATCTATCAGATGTAATGCGATCCTATCTCGCCTACATTCATAACTGATGGGCTCGGAGCCGAGAATCGGCTCCGACTCGGCCGATACACTAGCATGAAGTCTCTCATTGGCTGGGCCAACCCCCTTATCCCAGGATGCACCACGCCCAAACCCCCAGATCTCGTTTGCCGCTTCTGAAGTAACGACGTGGTCTCGACTTGGCTGTTGCTAAGTACCCTTCTTTTTTGGCCTTTTTGGGTTGTTTTTGCTCGTAGCTTAAATATTTCATAACCAAGCAGCTATTTTAATAGCTGTCTTCGTCTTACCTTGTGATTGGCTGTGTTTGTTTTTTGGTGTTGTGTGATTCCTTCTGTTTGGCGGGCTAGGCCTGTTTGAGTTAGAGGGCCTTTGCCCTATTTTTTTGTCGAGCATTTTAGTTAGAGCTCTTCCCTCCCTTCCCTTCCTTGTGTTTTGAGTGCTTTGTAGGTCATGTCTGGCAAAGAAAAAGAGCATAAGCCGTCAGGCTTTAAAAAATGTTCGAAATGTGGCTACAAAATGTCTTTAACAGATGGCCATGCCATCTGTGTTTATTGCTTAGGGGCTAAACACTTGCAGGAATCTTGCAGTGTTTGCCATGCCTTTTCCTCTCGTGTACTATAAGAGAGGAAAAATAAGTTGATCTTGAAAGGGTTATTAAAACCAGCCTTTGAGGAAGCTTTATCTTCTTCTCCCTCTTCGAAATCGAAGAAAAAGAAGTCTTTGGCTCCGACAAGTCTGTCGGAGCCGCCGGAAAAAAGAACTAAGTCTTTGTCCTCTTCCTCGGCTCCATTGATATCGGAGCCGCAGGATAGAGAATATATGTCTGGGTCTTCTTCCTCGGCTCCAATGGTCTCTTAGCCGCAGGAGAGAAGATCTAAGTCTCGGTCTCCTTCCTCGGCTCCATTGGTCTCAGAGCCGCAGGATAGAGAATTTCTATCTGAGTTTTCCTCGGCGCCATTGGTCTCGGAGCCACAGGTGAGTGTTTTGGCTCCAGGGTTGGTTTCTTCGGCTCCTGAACCGTCGGTGCCGAAGGGGGTCTCGGTGCTAATCGAGTCTTCTTCGGCTCCGATCCTTCTGGAGCCGATTAGGAGTCGACATTCCAGCATTGCCTTGGAGCCGGTTCAAAGAGTTTCTCGCCCCCCGTCTGTTTCCTCCGGGTCCTCTAGGCTTTCAGATTCGGATTTGGATAGGGTGGTCCAGAGGCTCCTCCAGTCACCTGTTTTATTTAAATTATTAAGAACACCATACCCCTCACGTAGAGCTTGCACGGCCAACCAAACATGAAAAAACACAAACGGCCAGCAAAGTGGTTCCAACGCTTTATTACATCAAGGAATGGACATAAAAATGTCCAAATCAACAGTCCAACATCAAATTCAAACCAGTTTCGGCATAAAGCCTTCCTCAGTGAAGCTAGTATGTAGAAAACTATGCCAACCTTGCATAAAGCACCCTTTATATATAGTGATACATGATAGGTCAACCAATCATGTTAATAGTTATAATTTTTGTTAACATGAAATCTTTTACTTATCATAGATCTCCACTTTATACAAACATCAAAATGATGTACATGGAACAACAAAGTCAAATATAGAAATAGTAACAATAACATAGTATATACTATCTGTAGTTACATCAAAGATATGGGACAAAAATATAAATAAATATAACTAAATCAATAGTCATATAGACATCTACTAGGTATCAAGAATAAAAATACCTACTGGATATGATTTAGAAAGGTCATATTAAATTCAACAAAAGTATATAATGGTGAAAAAGGTATATATGGTATATACCTGCTGCTTGTCTTAACAAAAGAAATAGAACTATATGAGGAAGTATACAGTTAACCACAATGTATGGTGATGATTATAATGTTAAATACTGATAAACATCTGTGAGCCATTAGTGTTGTGTACCAATAGGACAACAACCCCTAGAAGAACTATACTTCATAAACGATCATTAAGACCTGGAGAAAACAAGGCTCCAAGATGAATTATCCAATATTTTTCTTTAAAGGTGAGTGTATTCTCCCAACCTTGTTGATGGTTTCTGTCCCCCACTATTCGGTCAATGACAGTAAACATGAAATTGGCTGTAAGATGTTTGAGTGTGTGTTGATAGAAAGCATTTGTGGTTTTCTTATTCCTTATATTGCTCCTGTGTTCACCAATCCTGATCCTAAGTGAGCGTGATGCTTTGCCTACATAAAAGGATGAACACTGACATGTGGCAAGATAAATTACCCAGCTGCTAGAGCAATTCCCAAAAATTCTTAAGTCGTACACTTTGCTGGTGTTGGCACTGCTAAACTGTTTGGTTTTATTAACCTGATTACAGGACATACAGTGCCCACATGGAAAAGTGCCCACCAATTCATTACCACTCATGGTCAATTGTTTATATTTTGCTCCCCCACTGTCATGGTGTTTGTAATGTGAAAAAATAGAACCCAATGTTCTACCCCTTCTATATGAAAATTGACACCGGTGACCCAGTTGTTGCCTGAGATAGTCATTGGCAAGCAAGATGTTCCAAGTTTTGTCCATAATATTTCTAATAATCTGGTGGTTTCTCCCGTATGTGGTTACAAATCTCAAGACGCAATCCGCTTTATTGGTCTTATATTCCAATAACGGTGTTCTAGATTTTCTGTCCGAGCATGTTTTAGCTGATGTTATATCAAATGGGCGATATCCTCTATCCAAAAATTGCTTAGTGAGGTCCAAACTGGCATCCTCATAATCATTCAATGAAGAACTGATACGTTTCATCCGAAGAAACTGGGATTTTGGAATATTGCAGACAGTGTGGCGTGGATGCATACTTGATGCATGTAATAGTGTGTTATATTCTGGATATTTCCGATGTATCTTGGTACCCAATGTATTGTCCGGGTTTCTATAGACAGTGACATCCAAAAATTCAATTGATGTTAAATTGCTGTTAACAGTAAATTCAATACCCCACACATTATTGTTGAGGTAATCAACCATCCAGATATCTTCGCCAAATGTCCATTTCTACCAAATAGATATTTGAAGAAGACCACTTTGCTGGCCATTTGTGTTTTTTTATCTAAATTATTCTCAGCTCCAGCCCAGCAGCCAGAGCCAACCATTTTGATTCCATTTCTTCCTCCTCCGACAACCCTGGTGTCGTCGGAGATGGGGTTCTCAGAGTCTGGTGAGGTTCCTGAGTCGGTTCTGAGACCCACTGCTTGTCTGTCAGCGCCGTCTTCAGCTCCAACCTTTTCGGTTCCTTCCAAGGGTTTCGGTTCTCGGGTTTCCTCGGCCGAGCCTGAGGGGGATTTTTCGGGGCTCCTGGTTTCGGCCCCGAGTCTCCCCGTTGGTACCTCGGCTAGGGGGACCCCGACACTGGTCATGGTCTCGCAGGCGGGCCTTTCTTCAGATTCTGATGGACCCGCCTTCGAGGCTATGAGTAGTGCGCTAGACAAATCTCTAGTGACTTCACCTGAATCTGTGACCCCTTCCCTAGACACGGTGACTAGAGCTTCTGGTGCCCCCCTGTCTTCGGACAGAGCGGCTCTGGGGCCTGAGCATTCCTCCATGTGTGGTCCCCCTTTTTCCGAGGAACCTTCAGAGTCTTTGCCTGAAGAGCCCCCCAGCAAAATGTTGTGCAAGAGGAAGCACATAGACTCCCCAGATGAGTCTGTCACCTCGGACACCGACCTTGATGATGCGGAAGGGTCCCCGAAGTCGTCCTCTGACGATGTTTCGTTCTCCGATGTCCTGGAGATCTTGAGACAGAGGGGCGACTGGCCATCCAAAACCCCTTCCACGGAGGAGTCGGTCTTCCTCAAGGCCTTCGGAGCCCAACCCTCCACCTCCTGGGTGTCTCCACCCTTCGATGAATTACTGGACCTTATTTGTCGAAGGGTGTGGGAGCACCCTGACTCTGTGGAGCCAGTTCCTTCTCGCCCCAACAAATTTTTATCTGCACCCCCTGGCAAGGAGTTTCTAACCAAGGGAGTCCCAGTGGATGCTATGGTGGTGGCGTCTGCCACCCAGCAGGATGTGGCAGAGGCATCTATGTCTATCCATCCTCCTAACAAGGAGTCCAGGAGCATGGATAGGTACGGGAAGTGTACCCTGACTTCAGCGACCTTTACCCTGCGGTCGCTGAATTATTTGTGTCATTTTATGAGGCTCCAAAGGGGTCTCATAAAGGAGTTGGGAGATACCCTGTCGGGTAACGTGCCTGAGGCGTTGACGCAGTCTGTCAACGCCCAGCTGTCTACCCTTTCGTCGATTGTTAACTCGTCCATGAGGCTCATATCGTATGCAGCCGAAGGGGCGAGTAGGGCAGCGAGTTCGGGCGTAGCCCTTAGGAGGCAAGCCTGGATGCGCTTGTGTCACTTTGCAGAGGCTTTCAAGTCTTCTTTCACAGATGCTCCATTCGACGAGTCCTCTCTCTTTGGACCCAAGGTGAAAGACACACTCACTAGATGCGAGCAGGAGGGTAAGACTTTGTCTGCTGTTGGGGTCCATTTTTTGCTCCCTTCGAGACCTTATCCCAAGGCGCAGAGGGGAGGAAAGATGTGGTTCAGAAAGTCCCAAAAGTCTTTCCCTGCCCATCAGAGTGACCCCCCCCCTTCCAGAGGCAGAGGAGGGGGAATTATTCTGGAAGACGTCACTCTAGAGGTGGCGGAGGACCCCGCAACACAGGAGACCGCGAATCCTTCCGTGGTTCCTCCTTCCACCGTCCCTGAGGGAATGCCCGACTGTGCGTCTCCGGAGCCAGTCGGGGGTTGATTTTCAGAGCATCCAAGGGCCTGGGGTTCCATCACTCAGGATCAGTGGGTGCTTTGTATCATCGCCAGAGGTTACACCATTCCCTTTATATGTCCCCCTCCACCATCAAGGAAAATCTCGGACGTGCCACCCAGTGAATGGGATCAAGCTGCTCGGAAAAGGAGTCATCCAGCCAGTCCCCGCAGATCAGACTGGATTAGGAACTTATTCAAAGTTATTTTTGGTGCCAAAAAGAACAGGGGACTTGAGACCCATTCTGGACCTCAGCCATCTAAACCGCTTCCTAAAGAAGTCCAAGTTCTGGATGGTCACGTTGCAATCCATTTTCCCATTGCTGGAAAAAGGAGTATGGATGTGCTCCATCGATCTCAAGGACGCCTATTATCACATCAAGATAAACAGGTCATCCAGGATACATTTACGCTTCTGCCTAGGAGCCAGTCACTTCCAGTTCCGAGCCCTGCCCTTTGGTCTCACCACAGCCCCCAGGGTGTTTACCAAATGTCTGGCAGTGGTGACGGCTCACCTGAGACGTGTGGGATTCCAGGTGTTTCCGTATCTAGACGACTGGCTCCTCACCGCCCCCACCAGGCATCTTCTTATTCAAGCCGTGAGTGCTACCATCGAATTGGGACATCTATTAGGAATTACATTCAACTGGGAAAAGTCTGTATTGCTGTCATCACAGCATGTTGCCTTTATAGGCGCAGAGCTAGACTCTGTCAAGATGCGAGCATTCCTTCCTACAGAGAGGATAAAGATACTACAGAACCAAGTCCTAGCCTTACTACCCCGAAGCAAAGCCCCAGCCAGGATGGTCCTTCAGCTTTTGGGGTCGATGGCGGCCGCCATTCTTCGGGTCCCTCTGGCAAGATTGCACATGCAAATTCTCCAATGGCTCCTGTCGACCCAGTGGTTGTACCAAGATCTGCCCTTGTCCTACCCGATTCTCATTACGGATACCTGCCGGCGAGATCTTCGTTGGTGGCTCCTCTCCTCCAACTTGAACCAGGGGCGACTCTTCTGCCCCCCCTCCCCCATCGCCACAGTGTCCACGGACGCCTCCCAGATAGGGTGGGGGGGCATTATCTGGACAGGACGGTTCAAGGCACGTGGCAGGATCACGAAACCCACTTACACATCAATGTCCTGGAGATGAGGGCAGTGCTTCTAGCGTTGCAGGCACTTCACAGCTCTCTTCCCAAGGGTACCATCGCAATCTTCTCAGACAATATGGTGGTAATATGGTACCTGAACAAGCAGGGAGGAACCAGGTCTTATCCTCTTTGCAGAGAAGCCATGAGAGTTTGGAACTGGGCGATCGCTTCCCAGAGATTTCTAGTGGCAGCGCACATTCCGGGGCAGTCCAATGTGATAGCAGACAGGCTGAACAGAGTTATTCTGATGCCTCACGAGTGGTCCCTGAACGACCGAGTAGCGGCTCGGATCTTCGCCAAGTGGGGGTTTCCCTGTTGCAACCTTTTTGCCAGCCCCTGGAACGCGAAGTGCAGCAATTTCTTCTCCCCGATTCCCCCCCGGGGGGGGGGGTCACCCAGGGACACTCTAGTCCACAATTGGCCCTCCGGTCTGCTCTACGCCTTCCCTCCGGTCCCACTACTGTCAAAGGTAATTCAGAAGGTGATCTGCTTGGGAAGCAGCATGATTTTGATCGCACCACACTGGCCCCACCAGGTTTGGTTTCCTTTCCTTCGGAAGTATGCAGTGAAGAATCCTTGGATTCTGGACCCAGCTCCAGACCTCCTGACTCTTCAGTCAGGTTAGGTGCCCATCCATCACTGCGAACTCTCAAGCTAATGGCTTGGCTGCTCCACTTCCGACCTTAGTCAGACAGCATATCCTTTCGCCTGAAGTGGTCTGGATTCTGTCTTCCTCTCACAGAGCTTCCACTAAGGAGATATATTCTAATAAATGGAAAAGGTTTGCCATTTGGGCCCAGCAGCACAACCTTGACCCTCTGACAGCCCCGGTGTCCACAGTATTAGATTTTTTGGCAACTCTTTTTAGACAGGGTTCCACTGTCTCCATGCTTAAAGTCCAATTGGCAGCGATTTCTATTTATCATGTTGCCTTTGAGCCTTCACTCATGAGTCATAAGTTGTGTAAGGCCTTTCTTAAGGGAGCTTGGTTGCTTCGTCCCCCGGTGTCGCAACCTGATGTTCATCGTGCATACAGCTGCAGTAATCACAGACAAGTTTTCTGCCGTCAGGCGGGTCCTCGGTCGGCCGAATTCCAAAGTCTAGGTCCGGCGTCGGTTGCTGTCACTTTCTTTCCTGACGTCAGTGAGGCAGGGGTATATAAGACACAGCCGACGCCATTTTCTTCAGTCTTTTTTGCCGTGCGGTACCCGAAGCAGAAGCAGTTCGCAAGTGCCGGTCGGCCAGCTCCTGAATTTACGAAAAATTGGAAACCAAAGTCTTCATTAAAGCTAAGTAACCCATTGGGGAAACTTTTCTTGCCTCAGACCGATGTCATAAAAAGTTAACAATTGTATTTCTTGTGGGAAGCAAATACCGCATAAGGATTTCCATTCCCTCTGCATACCTTGTTTAGGCCCAGACCATGACGTCTTGGGCTGTCGCTTTTGTGCTACTTTCAATAAATGCACTATTAAGCGTCGGGCGGAGTTTGCCCAACACTTTTTTGCTAAAGCCTTTGATTATAAAATGTCGTTGGAGACTCCGACTACCGTTTTGTCCAAAAAATGCAAGGACCGACACGCGAGGTCCGCGGTCCCCACCGACACCACGCCAAAACCGGCTACACGTGGTCCGGTTCTCAGCGAAACGCCTATGCAGTCCCTGACTACCGATGACACTTCTTTGGTGGTGTCTTCTGTAACCAAGACCGCAGGTACCTCGGCCCATACCCAGACTACAACCACCGAAGCCACTGTGAGCGTTGAGCCTCCTAATGTGGACAGGTCCACTTCCACTCATGGTGTCTTTAGACCCTCATCTTCCTTTTCCATTAAGGCCTTTACTAAGTCCAAATCAGCCAGGCATCCCAAGAGGCCTGTTGCACAGGGCCCATCCCCAGGCCCCATGCCTAAAAAGCAGATGCTTAAAATGGCTGAGGATTTAATTACTCTTATCAGGGGTTCCCCCTCCAGACAAGAGACCCAGAGTGGAGGAAGATTCTCCCTATTCTGATCAGGGCTCCATTTTTTCAGAACATTCTGATGTAGAGGAACACTCTTACTCCCCTTTTGAAGATTCTGATGCAGAGCAGTCCATTCCTTCTGTATCTCCTCCTGAGGATTTTTCTTTTGGGGAAACATTGCACACCTTGAGGGAACACTTCCATTGGGAAGGCCAAGGCTTTTCTGATTCCATGATTCCAAGAAAAGACTTAGGGAATTTCTTTTGTTACCTCAACACAGACCTCTGGCGATACCTCCTGTCTTGGACGTACTTGATGATGTTTATTCGGAGGCTTGCCTTAATCCGGATTCCCTGCCTCCTGCCCCAGTCAAGCCTGATAGGTACTACAGAGTTCCTAACTCTCACCAATTTCTTTACAAAAGCCATAATGCTGACCCTGAAACCATTTCTCAAGGCCCCAAGGGAATGAAGGCCTCTACTGCTAAGAATCCACTACCTTCCGAAAGAGAGTCAAGTTCCTTAGAAAGGTGGGGAAAAAAGGTGTATACCTCAGCCACCCTAGCCATGAGGGCCTTAAATTGTCAGTTTCATATGCTTAAGTATCAGCAGTTTCTGTTATCACAATTAAGAAATAAAATGTCTCAACCTGAACAACCAGATTTGAAGGAGTTGCAGGATATGATGCATAGTGCAGAACAAGTGGGTAAACACACCTTACAATGTGGCTATGATGCCCTAGAGGCCTCATGTAGAGCTGCTGTTACAGGATCAGTCATTCGTAGACATGCATGGCTTAGGGAACAAATCTTGCCTGATCATGTGAAAGCTAAACTACTAGATGCTCCTTTACAAAAGGATGTGCTATTTGGTACTAATGCTGAGGAGATACTACGGAAAATGGAAGAAAAAGCCAAATCTATGCAAACTGTCAAAGCTTTTCTACAGGTTCAACCACCACATTTTAGCAGAAATTGGCCTTCTAAAAACTGGTCCTTTCCAGCCACGGACAAGCCCCAAAGAGGTAGATACAGGCGCACAAGGGGCAGAGGGCAATCACAAGGATCATATAGAGGCAGGCAATGGCAAACTCCAGCACCAAGAGGTGGCGAAGACAGTGCACAACAATACAGGAAACAAACCCAATGACTTCCTCCTTTCCATGCCAAGCAAGTCTCAGCTGGCAGCACCCTTGGGAGGAAAGCTGGTATTATTTACAAGAAATTGGCATATTGTCACAACAGACAAATGGATCCTGGACGTTATAAACAGAGGCTACAGATTTCATTTTCACACTCTCCCAAAAATAAGAGGCATGCCAAACCTGCCACACAATCAAAGGGCAGAGGCAGAACTAAAAATTTCAAAGCTCATAGACATGAAAGCTATTCAAGAGGTACCTACTCACGAACAAGGTCAAGGTTTTTATTCCAGGCTATTTCTGGTACCAAGGAAAGGAACCGACTGGAGACCCATTTTGGACTTATCCATCCTAAACACATTCTTACTGCACAAAATTCAAGATGCTCACATTACAGCAGCTTCTTCCCATGCTGGGCAAGGAGTTTTGGCTGGTAACATTGGACCTCAAGGAGGCATACCTGCATGTCCCAGTCAGGCAAAGCTGCAGAAGATACCTCAGATTTCTTGCAGGTTCAAGCCACTATCAATTCTCTGCATTGCCCTTTGGCTTATCTACTGCGCCCAGAGTATTCACGAAATGCCTGGCATCAGTAATTGCCTACTGCAGACTTCAAGGGTACAAATTTACCCTTATTTGGATGACTGCCTGATCCAAGCGGACAGCAAGCACATACTTCTGGAACATCTGGCTTATGCAACACAGTTACTGAATTCTCTGGGATACATAATCAACAAAGAGAAATCCAGGCTAACACCATCTCAGAAAATAACTTTCCTGGGTGCCAACTTGGACACAAACACCCAGATGGCCTATCTTACGCCAGAAAAACAGGGGCAACTAACTCAGTACTTCAAAACACTAGCAAATTGTACCAGGCTTACTGCAAGGAAAATCCTGCAGGCTCTGGGCTTCATGGCATCTTGTATTCTTTTAATCCCATGTGCAAAGTTGCATATGAGGGAACTTCAATGGTACCTAAAAAACCTATGGTCTCAACACAGCCACAGTTTGGAAACAATAATACCAATAATTCCATGTTTGCAAAAGGAATTTCTATGGTGGGCCCAAGCATGTCAAACAAACACAAGTCTCCCATTCTGCAAGCCTCAAGCAAATCAAGTCATTACAACAGACGCCTCAGATTACGCCTGGGGGGCGCACATGACAGAGAGGTGCATTCAGGGCAAATGGTCCCAAAAGGAAAAGCACCTTCACATCAATCAAAAAGAAATGCTAGCAGTGATAAATGCAATTACAGCTTTCAAGGACCTCCTGCATCCAGGACAATTATTGATAAGAACAGACAACACCACAGTAATGTGGTACATAAACAAACAAGGAGGAACACATTCATACCCCCTGTGCAGACTAGCCATGACACTTTGGAACTTGACTCTGGAATGGCAAATCGAACTTCAAGCACAGTACTTGCCAGGCTTGGAAAACACGCTGGCAGACAATCTAAGCAGAAATATGACAGATCCACACGAATGGAAGTTGCATCCTCAAGTGTTTACAAAGATAATCCAAGCGTGGGGAGGCCAGACATAGATCTCTTCGCCTCCCACAGGAATCATCAATTGGAAAAGTTTTGTTCAAGGACCTTTCATCCAAAGGCCTGGAGAGTGGACGCCCTTTCATTCAGTTGGACAACATGGACAGTTTATGCTTTCCCACCTCTGCCTCTTCTGCCCAAGGTACTCTTGAAAGCAAGAGCAGACAGACCGAAGATGATACTGATTGCTCCAGACTGGCCAAGACAACACTGGTACCCACTCCTGAGGAGCCTAACACATACTCCTCCCTGGCCCCTACCTCTAATGCCTCTTCTGCTGACTCAGCACAGCTACAAAACTCTTCACAGTCAGCTGAAAACACTCAATCTCGCTGCATGGAAAATTCCTTAACACCACAACAGACCTTACTCCCCAAAGAGGTGCAGGATGTCATTTTGGAGGCCAGAAGGCCATCTACTAGAAAGGCTTACTCCGCAAAATGGAAACGGTTTTGCTCTTGGAATGCGAAAAAAGGCCAGGACCATAGAAAACTGAATTTGCCTCAGGTATTACAGTATCTAGCTGAGCTGCTGAACAGTGGACTTTCATTTTTCTCCATAAAAATCCATGCCTCAGCCATTTCTGCAGAATTCAACACGGATCCACCCGTATTCTCTCACCCACTTTTAAGACAGTTCCTCAGAGGGGCTAAGAATATAAGACCACCAAGGAAACAACCAGTGCCAGCCTGGGATCTTAATTACATTCTAGAAAAATTAACATTGCCTCCCTTTGAACCAGCTGCCTCAACAGATTTGCAATATTTGTCCTGGAAAACAGCTTTCCTTCTGGCCATTACCTCAGCTTGTAGGGTTTCGGAACTACAAGCCCTCATGGCTGTGCAGCCCTTTCTCATCTTCCATCAGGACAGGGTTTCCCTTCTGACCAACCCGTCATTTATGCCTAAAGTGGTATCCAGGGTAGCTTTAAATCAAGCCATACACTTACCTACCTTTTACCCCAATCCTCAAAACAAAGGGGAAAGGCTGCTACACTCCTTAGACATCCATAGACAGCTACGTTATTATTTGGACAGAACAAAGCCTTTCAGGAAATCAGAACAACTTTTTGTGTCCTATGCTGTAGGAGCTCAAGGGAAGCCAGTTACCAAACAGACAATTTCAAAATGGATAGGCCACTGCATACGGTTTTGTTACTCCTATCATGGAAAATCTGTCCCTACAGGCATCAGATCCCACTCCACCAGGGCCACAGCTACCTCTACAGCCTTCCTCAGAGGAGTTCCTACCAAAGATATTTTGGAGGCAGCCACTTGGAGTTCTGTGCATACCTTCACAAAACACTACCACCTGCCTTTATATTCCAAAACTAGAGCAGGCTTTGCCACTGCTGTGTTGCAGGGCATTCTGGCTCATCCCAGTTCCACCTAGTGCCTACCACCCTGTGCATAGCTTTGGGATTCTACCCATCTGTGATTACTGCAGCTGTATGCACGATGAACATAGTACAGTTTTGTACCTACCATAAATGTAGATGTTCGAGTGCTAATACAGCTGCAGTACAGTTTTCCCTCCCTCCTTCCCCTCTTGGTAAAGGCCTAGGGCCTAACCCCTCTTCATACAACCTGATTGGGTTATCCTTCTATGGTATATTTGCTTGCAACTACTGATTTTTGATTATATTGCATTGCATGTATATAAATATAATTTATGTATTGCCTTCCTACTGGGGGCAGCTGACATCTGGGGCAAGAAAGACTGAAGAAAATGGCGTCGGCTGTATCTTATATACCCTGCCTCACTGACGTCAGGAAAGAAAGCGACAGCAACCGACGCCGGACCTAGACTTTGGAATTCGGCCGACCGAGGACCCGCCTGATGGCAGAAAACCCGTCTGTGATTACTGCAGCTGTATTAGCACTCAAATATCTACATTTATGGTAGGTACAAAACTGTACTTTTTGCCATGGGATTTGAGTGTAGTTTTAGGAGCCTTGACATCTCCTCCCTTCGAGCCGGCGGCCACTTGTGAGCAAAAGTTCTTATCTTGGAAGACTGCCTTCTTGGTAGCTATTACTTCAGCCAGAAGAGTTTCGGAGCTTCAAGCCCTTTCTGTTAAGCCCCCTTATCTGATGTTTCACAAAGATAGAGTATCTCTAAGACTAAACCCGTCATTTCTTCCGAAAGTTTCTTCTGCTCTTTGTCTGCAGCAATCTATAGAGCTACCAGTTTTCTTTCCAAAATTTTCCAACAAGGCAGAATACAGACTTCATCAGTTGGATGTGCATAGACAACTGAGGTTTTACTTAGATAGGACACAGCAGCAGAGGAAATTGGACCAGTTGTTTGTGGCCTTTGCAGATAACAGGATTGGCAAAGCAGTAACTAAGACCACTATTGCTAGGTGGATTAGGGATTGTTTCATTTATTTATGCATCAACAGGAAGGGACCTTCCATTTCCAGTTAAAGCGCATTCTACTAGGGCTATGGCTACTTCAGTGGCCATCCACGCCAGACTGTCGGTGGATGAGATATGTGCAGTGGCCACTTGGGCTTCTCCACATACTTTTATTTCTCATTACAAGCTGGACGTGGCCTCTAGAGGTCGGGCGTCCTTTGGTTCCACAGTGCTCAGGAGTGTTTTCCAGTGAGCTTCCCAGGATCTAGGTGCTAGGGACGCTGTCTCATCAGTTATGAATGTAGGCGAGATAGGATCGCATTACATCTTTTAGTTATGTACTTACCATAACGATAGATGTATGTGATCCATCTCGCCACATTCAGACATCGCCTCCTTCCCCCTACCTGTTGGATCTGGAGGAAACACTATTGTACAGTTGGAGTGGCTCATGTGAGTGAGTTGTTGTGGGGCAAACAAGATCTGGAGGTTTGGGTGTGGTGCATCCTGGGATAAGGGGGTTGGCCCAGCCAATGAGAGACTTCGTGCTAGTGTATCGTCCGGGTCGGAGCCGATTCTTGGCTCCGAGCCCATCAGTTATGAATGTAGGGGAGATGGATCACATACATCTATTGTTATGGTAAGTACATAACTAAAAGTTTATGCCTTTCCTCCTCTGCCTCTCCTCTCCAAGGTACTACTAAAGATCAAACAGGACAAACCAAGGATGTTACTGATTGCACCAGACTGGCCACGCCAACACTGGTACCCCCTACTTGTGCAGTCTGTCACTGCTGGTTCCATGGCACCTGCCCCAGACCCCTACCCTGCTGTCCCAGCAGGAATGCCAGATTCTGCACCCTCATCTTCAAACCCTCAACCTGGCAGCCTGGCTAATTACCTGAGCTCTCCATTACCATCCCTCAGTAAACAAGTGTTGGATGTCAAGGCAAGGAGGCCTAGTACTAGAAAATCTTATGCTGAAAAATGGAAAAGATTCTGTTCCTGGAACCAAGTACAGGGGATGGGCACAGTAGTGCCCAGTTTACCTCAGATTCTTCAATACTTAACTGAGATGCTTCACAAGGGCCTTTCCTTTTCCTTCATCAAAATTCATGCCTCAGCTATTTCAGTTCATTACAACACAGAACTATTCCTTGTCTCTCATCCACTGCTCAAACAGTTCCTCAGAGGGCCAGAAACTTAAGACCATCTAGGAGAGCCCCAACTCCAGCCTGGGACCTTAACTTTGTATTGGAAAAACTCACTCTTCCTCCTTTTGAGCCAGCTGTAAGTGCAGTGTTGAAATTCCTTTTTTGGAAAACAGCCTTCCTTTTAGCCATCACGTCAGCAAGAAGGGTGTCTAAATTGCTGGCCCTTATGGCAGTGGAGCCTTTCATCATCTTTCATGTGAACAGGGTGTCCCTCAGGACCAATTCCTCCTTCATGCCCAAGGTAGTATCCAGTGTGGCTCTTAATCAGTCCATTCCTTTGCCAACCTTCTATTCTAATCCACAGAACAAAGGAGAACTTATACTGCACTCCTTAGACGTGCACAGACAACTTCGATATTACTTAGACAGGACTAAATCTCTGAGGAAATCTGAGCAGCTGCTGGTGGCATTTGCTGCAGAGACAGAGGGGGAAGGCCATTTCACAGCAAACCATTTCTAAATGGATAGGCCATTGCATTTATTTCTGCTATAAGTACCATGGAAAACCTATTCCACAGGAAATAAGACCACATTCTACCAGGGCTGCATCTACCTCTACAGCCTTTCTCAGAGGTGTCCCTACCAGGGACATCCTAGAAGCTGCTACCTGGAGTTCTGTACATATTTTCACCAAGCATTACCATTTGCCAATTTTCTCTAAATCCAGAGCTGGTTTTGCCACTGCAGTCTTGCAGGGCCTTATAGCTGGTCCTAATGCTATTTAAATTCCTCCCCCGATCCTTAGCTTTGGGAATCTACCCAAATGTGATGACTTCCACAGTGAAACACGAAGAACACAGTACAGTTGTGTACACTTACCATAAATGTAGATGTTTGAGTGTGTTCACTGTTGCAGTCCTGGTTACCCTCCCTCCAGCCCCCTGACTTCCTTTGGCTATACCTCTATTCCTTTTTCACTATGCTTAAAAGCTTTTTGGTGTATTTGCTTTTTTGTTGGAGGTATAACCTTGTGTGTGTGTGTGTGTGTGTGTGTGTGTGTGTGTGTGTGTGTGTGTGTGTGTGTGTGTGTGTGTACATATATATATATATATATATATATATATATATATATATATATATATATATGTATATATAAAATTGCTTCCCATTGGGGACACCTGACATCTGGGGCAAGAAAAACTGATGTAATGGCATCTGCTGCATGCTTTATACCCCTGACGACCTGACGCCATGGAAGATGAGACCGCAACTGATGCAGGACCCAAGACTTTGATAATCAGGCCAACTGAGGGCTACTGCAAGCAGATAACCCAAATGTGATGACTGAAACAGTGAATACACTCGAACATCTACATTTATGGTAAGTGTACACAACTGTACTTTCTCTTCCCCAGATGTTCATCGTGTTCCCCTGCTGCAGTCATCACACTTGGGTTATCCTGCTGTCAGGCGGTCCTGCAGTCGACCTGAATTCCAAAGTCTTGGTCCGGCGTCGGTTGCTGTCGCTTCTTCCCTGACATCAGTGCGCCAGGGGTATATAAGAAGCATCCAACGCCATTTTCTCCAGTCTTTCTTGCCGCGCGGTAGCCGAAGCAGAAGCAGTTCGCAAGTGCCGGTCGGCCGACACCTGAGATTTTCGATTTGAATTTCAGTCCGAAGTCTTCAATAAAGCTATGTACCCCATTGGGGAACATTTTCTTGCCTCAGTCCGATGTCATAAAAAGTTAACAATTGCATTTCTTGTGGGAAGCAAATACCTCACAAGGACTTCCATGCCTATTGTATTCCTTGCCTAGGCCTAGACCACGACGTCACAGGTTGTCAGTTTTGTGCTAGGTTTAATAAACAAACTATGAAACGCGTTTTGACTTCGCACGGCATTACTTTGGTAGGAAATTTACTTATATCATGCCGTCGGAGCAGCCGACTACCGCCATACATAAAAAACGCAAGGGTAAGGACAGGCAGCCTAGGAACAAGCCAGACTCCGAGGCCTCAGCTGGGCCTGTCGCCGGTTCTCCGGTTTTCAGTGAGGCACCTATGCAGCCCCTGACGACCGCAGAACTGGAATCCCAGACAGCTGTGGATTCCCAAGCAGAGCCTACTAGGCCAACGCAGCCATCTTCCGACACCGGAGCAGAAGTAGACACCGGTGCAGTGGAAACACCTTCGATTGCAGAAGGTGTCTTCAGACCGACTACACTCACCATTAAATCTTATGCTAAGCTTAAAACTCCTTTAAAACCTAAGAAAACTGTACATCAGTCTACAGTTCAAGGCCCCATGCCTAAGAAACAGATGCTTAAGATGGCTGAAGATTTGATTACCCTTATCAGGGGTTCCCATCCCCCTCCTGATAAAAGACCAAGACCAGAGGAGGATTATGCATCCTCTGACCAGGTTGCACTCTCCTCAGATTCTTCTGAGGAACAGGATTACACTTTTCCACCTTATGAAGACTCTGATGCTGAAGACTCTATTCCCTCAGCATCTCCCCCTGAAGACTACTCCTTTGGGGAAACTTTACATACCATGAGGGAACATTTCCACTGGGAAGGCCAGGATTACTCCGATTCTAAGAAAAGGCTCCGAGAGTTCCTTTTACTACCCCAGCACAGACCTCTTGCTATCCCACCTGTTTTAGATATTGTGGATGATGTTTACTTGGAGTCTAGTTTAAATCCAGACTCTCTACCTCCTGCTCCAGCCAAACCAGACAGATACTACAGAGTACCTGACTCGCACAAATTCCTTTATAAAAGCCCTGTAGCTGACCCAGAAACAATTTCCCAGGGTCCTAAGGGAGCTAAAGCTTCTATGGCTAAAAATCCTGTGCCCTCTAAAAGGGATTACAGAGTCGTAGATAGATGGGGAAAGAAAATATACACCTCAGCAACTCTGGCTATGAGAGCATTAAATTGCCAGTTTCACATGTTGAAATATCAGCAATTCCTACTGTCTCAGTTAAAACAAAAAATGAGCACACATTCAGAACAGTCTGAATTCAAGGAAATGCAGGATCTGTTGCATGCAGCTGAACAGGTGGGCAAAGATACTTTAAAATGCGGATTTGATTCATTGGAAGCTTCCTGTAGAGCAGCTGTTACAGGCTCTGTCATACGTAGACATGCTTGGTTAAAAGAACAAACCCTTCCTGACCATGTTAAAGCAAAATTATTAGATGCACCTTTACAGCAGGATGTATTATTTGGTGTCAAAGCAGAAGAGGTTTTAAAGAAAATGGAGGATAAGGCAAAGTCTATGCAAATGGTCAAGTTTTTTTTGCAGGTACAATCCCCTCGTTTCAGCAGAAATTGGCCAACAAAAAACTGGTCCTTTCCAGCTTCTGTCAGATCACAGAGGGGCAAATACAGATGCCCAAGGGGCAGAGGTCAGTCACAGGGCCCTTACAAACCTCGCCAATGGGGTACTGCTACCCAGAAAGGAGGAGGAGACAGGCTCCAAGCTAGCAGAAGACAAACACAATGACTCTATCCTCAAACTACCAAGCAAATCTCTCCTGGCAACTCCCTTGGGAGGAAAACTAGCATTTTTTGCAGACAACTGGCACATCATCACAAAAGACAAATGGGTTTTAAACATTGTCTCTCAAGGATACAGATTCCACTTTCATACCTTACCAAGGATCAAAGGAATACCAAACCTGCCACCAAATCAATGGGCAGAGGCACAAAAACAAATTACAGCTCTCATGGACATGAGAGCCATTCAGCAGGTACCTACACAGAAGCAAGGACAAGGATTTTACTCAAGACTCTTCCTAGTCCCAAGAAAGGACAAAGCATGGAGACCCATTCTGGATCTTTCAATTCTGAACACCTATCTGCAAGTACCAAAATTCAAGATGCTAACACTACAGCAGCTTCTTCCCATGCTGGGCAAGAATGCTTGGCTAGTCACTTTGGACCTCAAGGAGGCATACTTGCATGTCCCTATCAGACAAAATTGCAGAAGATACCTCCGCTTCATTGCAGGTTCAACACATTATCAGTTCTCTGCACTGCCCTTTGGCTTATCTACTGCACCCAGGGTCTTCACAAAATGCCTGGCACCAGTAATTGCATACTGCAGACAAAGAGGAATTCAAATACACCCATATCTGGATGACTGCCTTATTCAAGCAGAAAGCAAGGACATTCTTTTATAGCATCTGGCATTTGTCAAACACCTTCTAAGTTGCCTAGGGTACACAGTAAATGAAAAGAAATCAAAACTAGTGTCCTCACAAAACATAATATTCCTGGGTGCCAGCTTGAATACAACGGCCCAGATGGCTTATCTCATGCCAGACAAGCAACAACAGCTGATGCAATATTTCAAAATAATGGCAACAAAGACCCAACTCCCTGCAAGAAAATTCTGCAGGCCTTGGGATTCATGGCATCTTGCATACTACTAATACCATTTGCAAAACTGCATATGAGGAAATTACAATGGTACCTGAAAAGTGTATGGACTCAGCACAGCCACAGCTTGGAAACAATGATACCACTCATTCCCGGCTTTCAACAGGAGTTTCTGTGGTGGGCACAGGCATGTCACCTCAACAAGGGTCAGCCTTTCACCTTACCCACAGCCAGGCAAACTATGACAACAGATGCATCGGACTATGCCTGGGGAACACACATGGCAGGGCAGTGCATTCAGGGCAAATGGACTACAGATCAGAGGCATCTACATATCAATCAAAAAGAAATGCTAGCAGTACAGAATGCCCTAACAGCTTTCAAGGACCTTCTACACCCAGGGCAACTAATAATAAAGACGGACAATACCACAGTAATGTGGTACATAAACAAGCAAGGGGGCACACATTCCTACCCTCTATGCAGGTAAGCAATGACCTTGTGGAACACTGCACTGTCTTACCAGGTTCAATTACAAGAACAATTCCTGCCAGGAAAGAAAAACACATTGGCAGATGACCTAAGCAGAAACATCATGGATCCACACGAAGGGAAACTAGATCCACAAGTATTTGCAATGATAGCTCAAAAATGGGGACACCCAGACGTAGATCTGTTTGCAAGCCCCCACAACCACCAACTTCAAAAATTTTGCACAAGGACCTTCCATCCACTAGCTTGGAAAGTGGACGCCCTCTCATTCAGTTGGAAAACATTAACAGTGTATGCCTTCCCTCCACTGCCTCTTCTAGCAAAGGTACTGCTGAAAGTCAGATTAGAGAGGCCACAAATGATTCTCTTTGCACCAGACTGGCCACGCCAGCATTGGTATCCAATTTTAAGGAACATGGCCCACAGCCCACCATGGATTTTGCCACAAATTCCTCACCTGCTCACCCAGCGAGACAATCAGATTCTACCCAGCTAGCTCAAGACTTTAAACCTGGCTGCATGGCAAATTACATAAACAACCAGCCAACACCTTTATCCAAAGCTGTTATGGATGTCATTCTGGAGGCCAGGAGACCCAGCACCAGGAAAACCTATTCAGAGAAATGGAAAAGATTTTGCGCCTGGAACCAGGCTAAAGGCCAAAATCCCCTTGATCCAAACATCCCTCAGATTCTACAATATTTAACTGAGATGTTACACAAAGGACTTTCCTTTTCATCTATTAAGATCCACACCTCCGCAATTTCAGCTCATTACAGCATGGATCCTCCTTTATTCTCACATCCACTCCTAAGACTGTACCTCAGAGGGGCTAAGAACTTAAGACCGCCAAGGCGAGCTCAAACTCCTACTTGGGATCTCAACTTTGTTCTGGAAAAGCTTACACTGCCGCCCTTTGAACCAGCTTTTTCAGCTGATTTAAAATTTCTTTCATGGAAAACTGCCCTACTACTAGCAATAACCTCAGCTAGAAGAGTCTCAGAGCTACAGGCACTAATGGCAGTGGAACCTTTCCTCATTTTTCATCAAGACAGAGTCTCTCTATGAACTAACCCTTCCTTTATGCCAAAGGTGGTGTCCAGTGTGGCCCTAAACCAGACCATTCACTTGCCCCGCTTCTTCCCAAATCCCCAGAACAAAGGAGAAAGACTCTTGCACTCTTTGGACATTCACAGGCAATTACGTTACTACTTGGATAAAACTAAGGCTTTCAGAAAAACTGACCACCTCTTTGTAGCCTATGCTACAGGACCACAAGGAAAAGCTATCTCAATACAGACCATTTCTAAATGGATAAGTCATTGCATACGTTTCTTCTACACACATCACGGGAGACCGGTACCTGCTAACATTAGGTCCCACTCCACCAGGGCTACAGCTACATCAGCAGCCTTTCTCAGGGGAGTGCCAACCAAGGATATTCTGGAAGCTGCAACTTGGAGTTAAGTGCACACCTTCACCAAACACCATCACTTACCTCTATACTCTAAGACTAGAGCTGGTTTTGCCACTACAGTTTTGCAGGGCCTACTAGCTTCTTCTAAACCTGTTTGACTCCACCTCCCATCCTTAGCTTTGGGATTCAACCCAAGTGTGATGACTGCAGCAGGGTAACACGATGAACATAGTACAGTTTTGTACCTACCATAAATGTAGATGTTCGAGTGTTTGTTCACCCTGCTGCATTCCAGGTTACCCTCACTCCATCCCCTCTGAACTAGCTGAACTTATCTCTACCCCTCTATCCAATACTACCTCTGTGGTGTATTTGCTTGTGCCTAAGTGTTTTGTTTTATTTTTATATAGCTATATGTGTATACATATATATATATATATATATATATATATATATATGTATCTGACATCTGGGGCAAGAAAAACTGAAGAAAATGGTGTTGGATGCCTCTTATATATCCCTTGCGCACTGACGTCAGGGAAGAAGTGACAGCAACCGACGCCGGACCAAGACTTTGGAATTCGGGCCGACTGCGGGACCGCCTGACGGCAGGATAACCCAAGTGTGATGACTGCAGCAGGGTGAACACTCGAACATCTACATTTATGGTAGGTACAAAACTGTACTTTTCTTGTTGTCCTTGCTCGTTTATGTTTTCTTCCCTTCTTTTTCATTATTTACTGTTTGCCCTAGACAATCCATCCAAAATGTCCATTTTTTACACAACCTGCAGTCAGATAGACACTGTTTTGCTGTACTTCCTTTCTCCCCTTACTGGTTACTGTCACAGTCTTTAAATGAGAAAAGTCACCACAAAGGAAATGTGATTTAGGCTGGCCAGAACACCTTAATGCTCGTCTGCGACCAGCCACAAAAATAACTCTTGGCAAGTGTGTCACCTTTTTTTTTTTTCACACTTCAAAACAGCTTCCATCCTTCAGCATCCATTCCATAAGTTTATGTCATCTCTAACATTCACAGTATTATCAACAGTTTCGCAGACCCTGCAAGCGTTTTTAACATCACCTTCTACCAATTCATCAGTTGTAAATGGTGAAGTAACATTTTTTTAATATTTAAGTTACTACAAGAAAACAATTATTCCATGGAAAATGGACTTCTTTTTGTTGCACATTTCCAGAAGTTTCATCAGTCCCTCAGTTTCAGATGTTAAGTCACAAAACTTCTCTGTTCCTATTTGTATAAACAGTTGAATTTCTTAAGCTCTAAACCCAGTAAAGCTAATGTCTGATGTCTTTCGGCTTTTTCCCGGTTAGGGGTCGCCACAGCGGAACTCAGGTCCGCTAATGACTGGCAGTGGATTTTTACAGTGCCAAGTTGCCAGCCAGAAGCCCAACCTTCAAAGAAGGCACAACCATTCACGCATGCATCTACTTGCATGTCTTTAAACGTCACTCGACCGCGGGGAGGACATACAGACTCCACACAGAAGGCGCTCCAGCTGAGAATTGAATGGGAGAACCTCTTGCTGTGAGGTGACAACGCTAACCGCTGCACCACCGCGGCTCGATGAACCCAGTTCAGTTACCAAATTGTGCCATTTATAGTATCTATTACAGTGTCATTTTTTGTTTTTATTCTCACAGTTGGCCTTCTCTTCTTTTTAAAAAAGCAGTTTTACTTGCAATTTGCTACTACTTTCCTTATTTTACTGCTGTCACTGCAACATATGTTTTAATTACTGCATTCTCTGCTGCTACAAAACTCCTCAGTTTGTTGCTGCTTTCCTCTTTTACTTTCTGTTACTGCTGCATAAGTATTACCTGTTGTGTTGTCTGCTGCCACATCACCTGGTTCCTTCTCCATCTCACCTCAGCAGAACTGTCACCTGGATTGTCCTGTTCATTTGTTTTCAACAGAATGCCGTCTGTAAGTCCTCCTGATGCCAGTTTTGTTATCTTCACCACTTCAACAGATTTGTTTACTTTATTCTCCATTGGGACTGCTAAATGCTTCTCATTTGTATCATCCACCACACAGGAATCTTTATCCGCATTCTGATACTACATATTGAGCCCATTTTCACTAAATTCTCATTTTCCATCTCCAGTCTCTCCATAGCTTTCTGTGTATATGTAAATATATACATGTAAGGTATGTATGTAATATATACAGTGTGTGTATATATATATATATATATATATATATATATATATATATATATATATATATATATAGATAGATATATATAGATATTTGTAGCTATATTTAATCAGTGTATAGATATCTCTCTCTTTATGTGTGTGTGTGTGTATATATCTATATATATATATATATGTATATATATATATATATATATATGTATATACACACACACACACACACACACACACACACACACACACACACACATTATATCTATCTGTGTGTATATATATATATATATATATATATATATAAATATATATAAATATAAATAAATAAATATATAAATATATGTATATATATATATATATATATATATATGTATATATATATACACACACATGGATCCCTATCAGTTGATTGGGTTTTAAGAAACTTGAACTCCAGATGGTCGAGACCATATGATTGAGTTTTTGGAAACTCAAAGTATTTCAATGGAGATCGCAGTACAGCAAGGACCAGGACAGTTGGTATATATTAATTTGTAAGGGATGTGGGGGCTGCAAGGAGGCTTCCCCCCTGCAAAAATGTAAAAAAGGTAGATTTTTTTTTTTTTATGTTCCAGTTTTTGGAAACTCGATCTTATGGTCTCTTCGATACTTTTTTTTTGAGTTTCTGAAAAGTCGATCATCTGACATAACACCCATATATGTATATACATACAGATACACACATATATACATACTTATAAATATACATGCATGCATATACATATGCAGTTAGAATATAGAGAAAAAAATAACTTGAATGGCAGATTTGACTTAAAGCTTATCGGCAGCCCAAACTCAATTGGCTATGCCCCATTCAAAGCCTACTAGAGTTAAAGAAATTGGAGCATAACAACTTTTACTAAAACACAATCGTTTGTTTTATAGCTATAGCATTTCATGTCTATGCTTGTTTAATTTTAATTTGTTTATCTTCAGTACTAGATGTTTAATTGTTAATTTTTTATGTGACGTTTGTTAGAATTTTTTTTACTTTTACTTCCATTTTGACTCTTTTACCTACAGTTGGATTCTGAGGATTAATTTAATGTCAAGTTGTATTGTTCATATTGTGGTATGTCTAATCAATAATATGAACTGCCACCCTGGTACATGCTAGCTTATTGAGATCTGAGGAAGCCCCTCACTTTATTACCAGAAACAGCAAAAGCATTTTAAACTAATAATTTTGTGGTGAGCACAAGCTTAGACACACGTGTTTACTTAACACAATTTCATATACGTTCAACTTTGTAGATGAATGTGTTTGTGTCTGAATATGCATGTCTATCTATGTGTGTGTGTGTTTTTTATATATATGTATATATATGTGTGTGTGTGTGTGTGTGTGTATATATATATATATATATATATATATATATATGTGTGTGTATGTGTGTATATATATATATATATATATATATATATATATATATATATATATATATATAAAATCATCATCATCATCTTCTTTCGGCTGTTCCCGTTAGGGGTCGCCACAGTGGATCATCTGTTTCCATTTCTTCCTGTCCTCTGCATCTTGCTCTTTCAGACCAATCGCCTGCATGTCCTCTCTCACCATACCCATAAACCTTATCTTAGGCCTTCCTATTTTCCTCTTACCTGGCAGCTCCATCCTTAGCATCCTTTTCCCAATATAGCCAGCATCCCTCCTCGGCACATGTTCAGACCAACACAATCTTGCCTCTCTTGCTTTGTCTCCAAACTGTCCAACCAGAGCTAACCCTCTAATATACTGATTCCTAATCCTGTCCATCCTAGTCACACCCAGTGCAAATCTTAACATCTTTAACTCTGCCAGATCCAGCTCTGACTCCTGCCATTCTGTCAATGCCACCGTCTCCAACCCATATAAAATTACTGGTCTCACTACCCTCTTGTAGATCTTCCCTTTCACTCTTACTGGTACCCGTCTGTCACAAATCACTCCTGACACTCTTCTCCACCCATTCCACCCTGCCTGTACTCTCTTCTTCACCTCTGTTCCACACTCACCATTACTCTGAACTGTTGACCCCAAGTACTTAAACTCATCCACCTTTACCAACTCTACTCTGTGCATCCTCACCATTCCTCTATCCTTCCTCTCATTCACACACATATATTCTGTCTTAGTCCTGCTGACCTTCATTCCTCTTCTCTCTAGAGCATATCTCCATCTCTCCAGGGTCTCCTCAACCTGGTCCCTACTCTCACTACA
>NC_056741.1:253034931-253037431 GCF_019279795.1 Protopterus annectens | reverse complement strand
ATCGTTAGGAGTTTCGATTATGGCTCCTAGTTTGCAGTCATCTGCAAACTTTGTTAGCCAAAGACCTTCTGTGTTGGCCTGCATTTCAGAGAAATAGATACCAAACAGGAGAGGACCCAGGACTGAACCCTGTGGTACTCCACTTGTCACTGGTCTGATGTCGGATTTGGAATCCGCTACTTTCACAGTGTGGGTTCTGTCCGTGAGCCAGTTGGCAACCCATCTTGTGACATAGGGATTTATACCTAGTTTAGTGAGTTTATCTATAATTCCAGAGTGGGGGATGGTGTCGAAAGCCTCGGCGAGATCTAGATAAGCTGTGTGAACCATTTTACCCTCATCTATGGCTTTGGTGACTACTTCAAAGAAGTCATTTAGGTTTTGGAGACATGATCTGCCTGTTACAAATCCAAACTGAGTAGGGTCCAGAGTTTGAAGGTTACCAATGTCTTTGTTTATGAGTTCCATGATGATACGTTCCATGGCCTTGCAGACTAGGCTCGTCAGGCTAATGGTGCGGTTGTTCCCGGGGTCCATCGTGGCTCCCCCTTTGTGGAGTGGGATAACTGTTGCGGTGCACAATTCAGTGGGTACAAAGCCTGAGGTGAGGCTATGATTGAATATGGTGCTTAGGTAGGGTGCCTGTTCATTCTGTAGTTCATGTAGAACGCAGCCTGGGATATTGTCAGGTCCCATGGATGCTGTGTTCTTGGCTTTGGAGAGTGTGATTTTTACCAATGCAGCCGTGATTATAGGAACTTTGCATTCTTCTGGTATAGAGATGGGCCATCTAGGGGGTGAAAGGGGGGTAAAGTTAACACTGAACCTATCTGCTAGCATGTTGGCAATATCAGTTGGTTCTGTATATTTAGTGCCATTATGCTGTAACTCAGAGCAGATATGAGTGTTCCCATTTAGATTCTTGACATAGCTATAGAATGCTTTGTGGTTGTCTTTAGAGTCAGTGGCAATTTTGTTTTCGTAACTAGCTTTGGAGGATTTTATGAGGGATCTCAGCTTCTTACTGAGGTTGACCAGGGAGTTCCTCCAGTCATGGGATTTTACTCTTTTTTGCAACAGTTTCTTTCTTCTGTTGTAGAGCAGAGGACCACCAGATTGGCTTCCTTTTTTTGGAGGATAACATCTTGGTTCTATTAGGGATAGCATGATCCACGCACTCATGTAAGTGCTTATAAAGTGCATTTGTGTAGGATTCGGCAGTCATACCTCTATTGTCCGTCTGCATGTGTGTCATGAAGTTTGCCACTTCTGTCTTAAGAAGTGTGAAGTTGGCTTTTGAGAAGTTTTTTACGATGGTTTCCCTAATTGGGGCTGGGGGTGGAATGTGGATGTCTAGGCTGATTAAGCTTGTGGTCGGATCTGACCAATGAGGAATTGACCTCTGGTGTGGAACACCGGTTTCCCATGTTGGTAATGACCAGGTCTAGGATATTGCTGCCCCTGGTGGGGGTGTGAATAAGTTGATTCAAGGCATTGGAATTTATGAATTCTAGAAAACGTTGAGCAAAAGAGTTGGTACATGAGTAGTTTATCCAGTTAATGGTGGGGTAGTTGAAATCGCCCATTATTAGGGTGTTGGGTTGTACCCTAATACTTTGCAGTGTATCAAGAAATGAGGAGTGTGAATCCTGGGGCATGGTGGGGCGTCTGTAGCAAGCTACAATTTGGATTGCGGTCTTGCCCAGAGTTAGTTGCACTTGGATAATCTCGGATGCATTATGCTGTGCAACTAGCCTGGTGGTGTGGATATCCTTAATGAATATGGACACGCCTCCGCCTTTAGTGCTTCTTTCTGGGTTAGGTGGCCGAAAGGTGTGGTATGAATTGAAGCCTGGTAATGCAGGGGTGCTCTCTGGAGCTTTGAACCAGGTCTCTGTCACTGCACAGATGTCAGTGTTCTCCATTTTAGGGAGTGCCTCGAGTGAGTGCATTGTGAGGTTTAGACTTCTAGCATTGAGTAGCATTTCCCTCCGATTTTGCTTGCTTGTACCTGTTACGGTGGTGAATTTGTCATTTGAACCTTGCCTAAAAAAGGCACTATAGGGGTGGCAAGAGTCTTAGCCAGTATCCTGAATCCTAAGGGTGACAGGTGCAGGCTATCTCTGGCGAAGCATCGTGGACTGTCGATCTTGTTGTCCCAGGCAGACAAATACTGGATCCCCTTAGAATGACACCAGAAGCTTAGTCAATTGTTGAAGTCAATCATTTTGTCCTTGTACTGTGGTATCATTCTGGGTGATGGCAGGATGCTACTCAGGGTTAGGGTCATACCTGCCTGGGATACAAGATCGGAGAGCTCCTCCATGTCTCTTTTCATGTAGTCCAGGGAGGTACGTCTCAGGTAATTTACACCAACATGGACAATGACAGTGTCATATTTGTACTTATTGTGGAGTGACCTGAGTGCATGCGTTATGTGGCAGATCCTGGCACCTGACAGGCAGCTGACAGTAACTTTTTCCTTGTTTAGTCTAGTGAG
>NC_056741.1:252927431-253029931 GCF_019279795.1 Protopterus annectens | reverse complement strand
CTATAAACCTTGGCTCTTGTTGATTGTCACTGTTAAATTAACACCCCAAACCCATGTTCAAAAATGGGAAAAGAGGTTGTCGATGGATGGATTGATGGATTAAAGTATTTTTATAAGTTATTGCAATAGAAATTTTAAACTATTTTAAAACGTATATCACAAATATGTGTACAAGAGTGAGAGAAGAATATAGCCAGGCCACCATGAATTTGGTATTGCCTGTATGTTGTTCATATCCTGTGTATTACATGATGAGCTGTATATGCATGTTTGTGTGTGTGCATATTTATATATATATATATATATATATATATATATATATATATATATATATTTATATATATATATATATATATATATATATATATATATTTATTTTATTTATTTTACATTTGTTAACCAGGGGTGTCTGACTGAGTCGAAAAGGCCCTTTTTCAGCAGAGGCCCGGGGAGAAAAGCTCCACAAAGAAAAATTACAGACACATTTAGTTATTTAGACATAATCAGTATACACACAAATTACAAGAGACATGTTTTTACAGTGGCATGCGGCACAAACAGTTACAGTGGAGAGAACAATCAAAAAAGATATTAATTTTAAAAATAAAGGTAAGTAATAGATTTGTGGTGTACAGCTGAACTTTGGAATGTAGGTAGAATACATACATAGTACACAGGTACAGTACATACATTATAGATTAGCCAGTGTTTGTGAGTAAGATTGAAAACTATTATAAATTGCTCTAGATTTAGTATGCATATGTTATCCGCTTTCACTAGCCTGGGGAGCAATCATGGCACTGCCAACTTTGCTTGAGATGTTGCCTGATGAGGTCTATAAAGGAGGCTTTGGATGATGTGTTTTGAATGCTAGTAGGGACAGAGTTCCATTTTTTAGCCACCAAACTACTATATAGTGCATCTCCAAAGCTATTGTAGCTGTTGGTGACTTCTAGTAGTAGTTTGCTTGATGATCTAAGTTGCCTTTTGGCTGAGTGATGTTGTACTAGGTTTTTGAGGGCAGGAAACTTATTGGGGAGGTAATAGATAGAATGACAGAGGCAGAGCTGATTGTAGGTTAGGAGGTTGGGCAGTTCAAGCCAGTGGAGCTGTCTCAAAGCAGTACAATGATGAGTTCTATATGAGCAATTTGCAGCAAAACGGGTAATTCTGTTATAGCAAACTTCCATTTTGCTTAGTTCAGTTTTGTTGAGATTAGTCAGAATGGGAGATGCATAGATTTGGGTGGATAGAAGTTGGGAGCGAGCAATGGCTGATCTTGTGTTGTTGGTAAGAAATGGTTTGATATGGTAGAGTGACCCCAGTTTGGCATGTACTTTTTTAATAGTTAAGTTCAGATGACTATCAAATTTTAGGTGGGAGTCTATGGTTATTCCCAATAGCTTAGCCTGTGCCACTGGAGCAATTGGAGTAGCATTTGTGGAGTAGATAGTGAATTGACTGTTAGTGTTTTTGTTAGAACTGGTTATAATCATAAGCTGAGTTTTCTTTGTATTGAGGATAAGTTGGGCTTTGGTAAGGTAGTTTTCAACATCAGAGAATGCTAGTTGAGTTGTTTGCAGGAGGGTGGGAATGTTTTGTGCAGCACAGATTAAGGTAGTGTCATCTGCATACTGAATTATAGATGCATGCTGTGTGGAGGTGTGGAGGTCATTTGTGAAGACTATGAATAGTAGTGGTCCTAAGATAGAACCCTGTGGGACTCCTATAGTTATGGGCAGCTGAGGAGAGAGAGAATTTTCCCATTTCACAGCTTGATACCTGTCATTTAAGTAGCTTTGGAACCAGGTAAGAGTGGAATTAGATAGATGATATTGGTTTAGTTTGTTTAGCAGGATTTGGTGTGAGACTGTGTCAAATGCTTTGGACATATCCAAAAAAAGAGTTGACACTTGCAGGCCTTCACATATATATATGTGTGTGTGTGTGTGTATATATATGTATATATATATATATATATATATATATGTGTGTGTGTGTGTGTATATATATATATATATATATATATATATATATATATATATATATATATATATATATATATATATATATATATATATATATATATACATATATATATATATATATATATGTATTTTAAATACATATATATATATATATATATATATGTGTGTGTGTATATATATATATATATTTATATATATATATATATATATATATGTATTTTTATATATATATATATATATATATATATATATATATATATATATGTGTATATATAGGTGTGTGTGTGTATATATATATATATATATATATATATATATATAGAGAGAGAGAGAGAGAGATACATATATATAATCTTGGGTAATATAATATTTTTAATAAGTATTGTATCCTCAGAAGTAAAAAAAAAAAAAAAAACAAATCACTCCTTTTTTAATAAGTAGTAACACTTCTTCAGTTAGGTTTTCACGATTGTTAATAATCTTACATCTTGATATATTTTTATTCCTAAGCATTTTAGTTCTTTACCTTCCCAATTATATTTATATTTGTCTTTAAACTTACTATCTAGTAATTGAATTAACAATAAAGTTTAAATTTTATTATTAAAATTTCAGCAGTGATACTTCTTGAAACTTTTCTATTTCCTCACCATTTTCTCCAGTTGAATAATTTAAATCTCGTATAGTTAGTAAAATATCATCTGCAAAAGCTGTATTTTAGATTGGCTTCTCAGTTAACAACAGAGATTGTCAGTGTTGCCATTATTTTTATACTATTAGCTAAGGGTTTGCTGACTAATGCAAATAGTAGAGGGGACAAGGGACATCCCTGCTTTATGCCTTTGTTTAAAGTGAATCCTTGAGAAATGTAAGAACAGTTTTTAATATATGCTTTGGAAACTTTATACAGGTTTTTTTTTACATTCCACTAAACTGTTCTGTAAATGCAAATGCTTCTTAAGTTTTAAAAGAGTAACTCCAATCTACAGAATCAAACCCTCTCTTGATATTTTATTTAATTTGGGTCATTTTCCTTTTCATTTGTTTTGCTCAATCCAATATAGTTACTGCCGTTTTTATACTATTGTACATTAAGCTTTTGACTATAAATTCTGTTTGAGTATTCTACTATGTCTCTTAATCTTGTTGCAAAAATGGAAGCGAATATTTTATAGTCTAAATTTAATAATGAAATAGGTCTATATGAGGAAACTAACGTATCCTTTCCTTGTGTAAAAGGTGCGATTGCAGAATATTTCCATGCGGGAGAAATTATTTTGTCACTCTGAATTATCCTGAAAACATCACTTAGTAATTCTAAAATATTTAATGGAAGCAGTCTGTATAATTCCATATGTAAGCCATCTAACCCTGGAGCTGTAACATTTTCCCCCTTTTAAAGTTTTTTTTTTTAATTTTGTCAGGGTAATAGGCTTATTCAGCAGAGATATTTCCTGGTCATTAAGTTTATTAATACCTTTTTTTTTTTTTTTTTTTTTTTTTTTTTTTTTTTTTAACCTTTAAATATAGCTGTATTTATTGAATCTCTTATGGGATTTCGTATAGGATTCAATTTTGTTTGTAGTGACAATGAATGTACAAAATATATTGTGGATGTCAAAACTATATACAAATAACAATGAACAAGTGAAAATAATGTAAGGATTAAACCTTGCATCCAGCCTGGAGTTATAAACTCCAACTTAGAGTAGTATTTACCACTCAAGTTAACCCTTACCCTAAGCAGCAGTACGTCAGCTACCACCTTATCAATTTAATACTAGTTATATTTAACTAAAGTTAACAGTTTTCAATTCAATTATCTAGCAAGACAAGACTACACATTTGGCAAAACAGCATCATATAAACTAAAATAAACCTTTTTTTTTTTTTTTTTTTTTTTTTTTAAAACTGTTCATACTACTATATACATCCATGTAATATAAAACACTTGTATTCAAATAGCATTCAAATAATCTTGATGTTAGAAATCAAGAGGAAAGAAAAATAAGTTCTAACATTCATTTAAATCAAAAACTTTGGCTAATATGATTCAGACATTACATATATTAGGCTGCATCTATTTTCTGTCATGTAAATACAGTTAACAGCCTCCAAAAAAAAACTTGAATTGCTTGTATATGAGCATTTACTCAAACTCATTATTGCCAATAGAATAAAATATTGTATTCATAGAAATTGTTATAAATCATACTTCATAGTTAAGCAGATTCTCAGAAACATTTATATACATATCTACATACACACACATACACATACACACACACACACACACACATATATATATATATATATATACATACATACACACATACACACACATATACACATATACATATATATATATATATATATATATATATATATATATATATATATATACACACACATGCATACACACACACACATACACACACACACACACACACACACACATACATACACACACACACACACACACACACACACACACACACACACACATACATATATATATATCTGATCTCACTGAGTTGTATCTTTACTGAGCACCATCTTAAATTGCTGCCCTTCAATAAATCTGTCTGCTTTATACAAAATAATGCACAGCAAGCACATTTTAGTAACCAGATTTTACAAACATGCTATACTACTGCTTTAAAATATATCACATGACAATTTCTTCCAGTATAGAGTTATAAAATTATTTATGCTTGTCAATCAGATGAATTAAATGAGTTATAGTAATGTATATGTTTGGGACATAGGTTTTTAACACATATTATTAATCTGCTATTCCTGTATCTGTGATGTGTCAGTGTGATATCTAGGTCAAAGTTGAGACCAGCTGCTTTCAGCTTCTCTGTGAGAATTCTGAGAGTTGAAGCTTTTGAAGTAGCTCATGGACACTGTGCATGAGACAGCCCACATCCCAGATTGTCTCTCTTAACATTTTGGAGGGAAACTTATTAAAAACTAGTGACAGACATTCATTTAGCAGTGTAAATGCATCTAAACATGACAAAACCTTCACAATGCATTCTACAGGTTATTACAGACTCTATGTAAGTGAAATCAAGCCCAAAATTATTAATAAGTAACAAAACTCAACATTTTTGTCCCAACTCAACTCCTATGCGAATCTTATTATTTACTGTGTCTATATGATCAAAAGTATTTCTATATATTAATAAAGAAAAGAAAAAGAGAGTAGAAAGTAAAAGGGTGTAAGGCAGAAATAAAAAAATGTAAGAGAAAGCTATAAGAAGTATATACAATAGAATATTACTTACTGTTTTTATTTTTTACTCTATTAATATAACATATTATTTACTATTATTTAGTTCTAATTATTATTAGTTAAAGCATGACAGATTATTTACAAACAAGCATAAGCAGTGTAATCAAGAAAGTATAATTAGGTAGTGTCATTCCTGTATCTGTGATGTCAGTGTGATATCTAGGTCAAAGGTGAGACTAGCTGCTTTCATCTTCTCTGTGAGAATTCTGAGAGTTGAAGCTTTTGAAGTAGCTCATGGACACTGTGCATGAGACAGCCCACATCCCAGATTGTCTCTCTTAACATTTTGGCAGGAAACTTATTAAAAACTAGTGACAAACATTCATTTAGCAGTGTAAATGCATCTAAACATGACAAAACCTTCACAATGCATTCTACAGGTTATTACAGACTCTATGTAAGTGAAATCAAGCCCAGAATTATTAATGAGTAACAAAACTCAACATTTTTGTCCCAACTCAACTCCTATGCAAATCTTATTATTTACTGTGTCTATATGATCAAACGCATTTCTATATATTAATAAAGAAAAGAAAAGAGAGTAGAAAGTAAAAGGGTGTAAGGCAGAAAATAAAAAAAAATGTAAGAGAAAGCTATAAGAAGCATATACAATAGAATGTTACTTACTGTTTATATTAATAGAGTTAAAAATAAAACATATTATTTACTATTATTTAGTTCTAATTATTATTAGTTAAAGCATGACAGATTATTTACAAACAAGCATAAGCAGTGTAATCAAGAAAGTATAATTAGGAATAGCATTTGAAGAACATATAAACTTTTAAAGGAAAAAATGTATCAAATTACTGACCTTATTTTTCCTCTTCAGAAAGAGAAACAAGTTAAATCACAGCTTGCCATTAAATCTCCAGATATTTTGACTAGTTATGAAACAAAACATTTCTTTGCACACAGAGAATAACTTTGATTAAATCTTTTTCAAAATATTTGTTGCTTCTTGGAAATGCAGGAACTATATTTAAAAAGATTAATAATAAAATAAAATGATGAGAGAGAAAAAAAAAACATAGTACAAATCATTTGTTTTTTAGTCTCTTCTTCTTCTCTGAAGTCTTCCACGAAGTTTCAGTTGCCAGTCTCTTTAACGAAGGACTAGCCCATTCCATTTCTTCTATTTTTTCCAAAATCTTATTTTTTTTGATAAACAGTAAAGCAGAGTCTAAGTCATCGAAAATTTTAGGACCATCAGGAAGGAAGGTTTTAAGCTTGGCAGGAAACAGAAGGTATGTTTTAAACTGTGCATTTTTAAGCTCCCTTATTAGTGGCAGAAAAACTTTTCTTTTAGCTAATACCATGGAAGAATAGTCATTGTCAAAACGCACAGTTGTTTCATTAATCTTAACAGGAGCTTTAGCCCAAACAGATTTAAGAACCATCTCTTTATCAAAAGATGATAGAAATCTAACTATAACTGATCTAGGATAGTTTTTGTTAGAGTTAGTATTAGCTATAGATCTATGTGCTCTTTCGATACCAAAAGAGAATGCTTCTGGTAAATCTAAAGTTTTAGGGAGCCATGTTGTTAAAAAAGAAGTAATATTGTTACCTTCAATATTTTCTGGCAGTCCAAAAATCCTAATGTCATTGCGCCTAGATCTATTTTCCAGGTCATCCAGCTTTGTTTGTAAATGTGTATTTTGTTTCAGCAGAAACTCAATGTTGATTTCCTCTTCTTGTATTCTATTTTCCATGTCATTCACAGCTTCTTCTATGCCTGTCATCTGGATCTTCTGTTGTTGCAGGTCCATATGTAACAAGTCTATTTGTTTTGTAGTTTTTCTATGAAAGTGTCTATTTTAGTATCCATTTTATCCATCTTAGCAGTAAGTTGCTGGACTATAATTATCAGAGACTGAAGTTCTTTCTTGATGCTGGAGTCTTGAGAATTTGTCTTGCTGGAACTCATTTCAGACTGATAAACTGACAGGAAAATTTCCAAAGTAATTTCTGACAGGAATATTATTAAGATTTCCTTTCTTTTTTAGATATAGTTCAAGAACTATATAAAACAAACATATGTAGAAAGAAAATTACTTCAAAAATTAATTTTTTAAGTAATTAATTCCTGTCAATGTAATGAAATTGGTGGAGCTGAAGAAATCTGCTGCTATCCTGTGTTCATCCTTGGCCACGCCCCTTATTAATACCTTTTTAATAACTGTCAGATTTGTAATCATCAGGATTATTATTTTTATCTTTATTAAGATCCTCATGGAATTTATTTTAAATATTAAGTATTTCCTCTTTGTCTGAAGTAAGCTCATTAGTGTGAGGATTTCTGATATTATTGATTTGCGACTTTTTGCTTAGCATCTTACTAGTTCTTTATTGGCTAAGCCAAAGCCATTTCGATTTTTTTAAAGTCATCTGATAACTGTGCAATTTTATTTTTTCTAAAGCTATCTCTATGCATTAAAACTGATATTTTGTCATTATTTTTTAATTACTTCAGTATTGTCTAATTTATTTGTTTGTTGTTCAAACCTCACTTTGTGTAGTTGATCCTGTGTTTCTAACAAGTCTTTACCCCACTCTTTCATTTTATTACTAGCTCATATGCACATTATTTGTAATATGTATTTTTAAGGAGTCCCATAGTATGACTTTACTCATCTGACCATTATCGTACAAAGATAAAAAATAATTCTCGATTTGTTCTTTAAGGTAATTCATAGTCTCCTAATTTCATCATATATACTGGGATTCTATAAATGTCTTAAATTTCCTTATATCCATTACTGTTAATATGATGCTAGTATTTTCGCTTTCTTTTTTTCACTTGCATCTTATTTACTAGATATGCAGTTAAATCTTCTGCTAAAATTAAACTACACTTCCATTGACTTTGTAGTAAGTTTAAGTGATCTTCAGCTACTCTTGCCCTTAGTTCAGTGCTCCAGTAAAAATTGGGTCTATATTAGAAGCACGAAAATGCTTCTGAGCAAATACAGAAACAATGACACATATTTATCGAATCGCATTTAAGTGATATCAATGAATATGTCATAGGGCAAGGAGATAGTTGGCCAACTTCACGGAGTTGTCCTTTCCTTCCCTATAGGTTAATCTCGGGGTTGGTATATTTAGAAGGGTGTGGGAGGCAGAGCCCCCCACCTGTTTATAGTGTTTATTTTTTTTTGTTAGCGAATGCCGCATAAGATTTTCCCTATGGAAAATTCGCTTACGTGTCCATTCGCTATTTTTAGGTTTCGTGCATTATGTGTTGACTTTTATGTAGTCGCACATATGCACTTTTGGTCTTATAATATAGACACTAAAAATTAGCTAGTGTATAGATATTTCCATTATATTTAATTATTACAAATGTGCACATTCCTTTGGGATTTCCATGACCTAAGGCATTACAGTAGATTTTCTCCAAAGTGTTGCAGTTTATCTCTTCTTTTTGTTAAAAGAAGCAGATGATAACATTTCACAACCTAAGTTATTTAAATATTGTATATCTTTATCTAGCAAGTGAGTCTCCTGCAAGAATATAATGTCTCGTCTGTTTAATTTTAGATATCTCATTAATGATTTCCTTTTTTTGCCATTATTTAATCCATTTACATTAATAGATAATATATTTCTGTTAAAGATAAAAGACAATAAAAGATTATTTAAAAGATATCGCATATTTATCCACCTTTTTCATTTAATTATATATAAGACTATAATGCAGTCCTCCAACAATATTGTAACATTCCACATTTTTTTAATTTGTCCTTTCTACAAACTAAACAACTAAAAGTCATAAATAATAGAAACAAAGACAAGTCTACAATTTTAACTATATATATATATATATATATATATATATATATATTTATATATATATATATATATATATATATATATATATATATATATATTGCTAATAAAACACAACTTACTATGGATACCAAAATTCCTAGTTTGCCTATCGAAAAGACAAACTGCTGTACTATCGCTGTACCTCCCAACACCAAAAAAATTCCTCAAAAAACTAGCCAAAAGCTACTGTGACTTACAAATAATTACTGTAATATTGTATGTAGGTCAAAAGTAATGAGACTATATAGTTAATATATTTTTAAAACTATTCCCTATTACTATATAAAAGTTTAATAATCATCTTCTATTAATCACAATTATTAAATATTTCAGTACTCTTTGAGGAGGGTTTGGCCTTGGGCTAGTAACCTGATCCCATAAAACCAGTACCTGCTATGGATTCAACGAGAGCTGAAGGGCCCTCGTTGCTCAATCAGCTGAAGATGACTGGAGCAAATCCAGGATTAAATAATCCAACAAGTAGTATATTATATATGTGTACCTAATAGTAGTATAAATTGCCCATTAAATATTCCTAAGTTATTCTCTTATTCAGCATTATTTTAACTTGATCTCTAAATAGATAAATATAACAAGAATGGGACATGAGATAAAGACTTCTGTAAACTTTCAAGTGATAGGTAATCTTTTATACTAATCTATAATACAAAAGAGAAATTAGTGCAGGTATATGTTTATCATCCTAAAAGCCACATGTACACATTTTATACATTTTATAGATCTAACAAAAGCTCTGAGTTAATTTTTGAAATACAAGTATCTATCTCTCAGAATTGTATAACACTGTTAACATGACAGATGTCAGAATATTTAAAAATCCTTTAGCTTATTAAACTACTTCATAAAATTATGTACATTACTGAGGTCGAAGAGAATGATTTGGTATTTCTGTGAAGTCAAAAAATATTTGCATTCTGTATTGTATTTAGAAGTTAGTGTGTTTAATGTAAATCCCCTTCTTTCTTCCTGGATTCAAATGTATTGAAAAATCTACATTTACTTTCTATCAAAATGGACGTACTGATTCCGCAATAAAATACATTTCAGCTTTGACTTAAGAAATGAATTATTTTTGGTAGAGTTAGTGAATCTAATAACATACAACATGCAAAAAGCTTAAAAGTTCACTTGACCAAGCCTCAAATTTCAGCCTTCAGATTATTTGCAAATATTTATATGATTTTATATTTTATATGACATCTTGTTTAGTCACTTTTCTGCCATATGCAGGTATATGTAAAAGACATTTTTCTTAAAAGCAGTTATTTGAATATATTTTCTGTCTTATTTTCTTACTAGTATTCTATCTTATTCTGTATTTTTTGTATTTCTAAAGTCTCTCATCAAAGAGCTATTTAATCATTAGCTGTCTGTTAAAGAATATATTATGTATACATATTTCTTAACTTAAAATGCAATCAGCTCCAATCCAGGAACCCACGAAAAAAAACGTAATGTTAATACCATCGACCACAGAACTAGCAGAATCCAACAATGAGGCACAGTCTAGGAATAAAACAAATGCAATTTAATCCAGTAAATCACACTGACTAGTCAGTGTGATTTACTGGATTAAATTGCATTTGTTTTATTCCTGGTCTGTGCCTCATTGTCGGATTCTGCTAGTTCTGTGGTCGATGGTATTAACATTACGTTATATTTCTTAACTTACTTATACTGCTCTTTTATTAATCTTGCGCATCAAATATTTCATTCCTTGTGCCCTTGAAAATTATTCATAAGATGTTTACTTTTCTTATTAATTCTAGTATTACAAGCAATCTTGACTATTTTTAAAAGAAATTCTGCATGTTTAATTTGAATGTGTGTTTTTATTCATTGCGAACTGCTGCTCTGATCTAACCTTCACACTCTGACATTAGAATTTGGTTACAACGTGTGAAAATGAAAGCCCACAGCAGCTGCTAATTTCCTGTGTAAGTTTCCCATTCCTTTTAGTTCTTTAAGCTGTTCTTTTCAGTAACAAACATCTAACTTTACTTCTTTCAATTAATATACACATTGAGGGTTAATAATACTGTAACATAAGCTTTTAAAATTCTGCAAAATTTAAGCAAATTATATGTCAGCAGCAGCTCAGTATAAAACATTACTATACCTTTTAGTAATTCTTCACTTCTAAGAAAAGAAAAAAAGGTGTTATTTTGAGTAGATTTCTTACATATATACTTGAAAAGAAATAAAGGGAATGTTCTTTTTGCATAGACGTCCGTGATTAACTTTGACCAAGATTTTCTTCAGGACTATTCGAGGCAGAAAAAATTCAGCATTCTGGCAGAAATGGACCATTCCTTTGTTCTCAAGCTTTTCTAAGTGTCATTTACTTCATAAATGACATGTGAAAGGGATGTGTTACACAGGAACAAAGAAAATAAAATATCTAGCACTTTTAACACTTCTAATTAGTATATTACTTATATTTGACATTTGGTTAACCCAGCAATGCACATAATAAGCAAAGTTGAACAAATAAAGTGCCATTCTTAATTTATATAGTCTTAAAGTTACCAGTTCTATTGATTATGATTTAATGACATTCTCTAACAGAAAGTATGTGTTTAACATTTAGAAGAACACTTACATGTTTAGTTAAATGAAATATATTTAGTCTTTCACTTTAAATATAGTAAAACAGTAAAACTAATCATTTATATTCCTCATAATGAAAAATGTTTTAGTTTAAAATATAATTACATATGTTTTGAAGCTTAAAGTCTAGTACAAACCTTTAACTTAAAAGGCAAATCTATTGTTTCAGAAAATCAATGTCCTGCAATTGGAGAATGAACATCACTTGTTTTTAGGCTTTTTAATTTTAGAAGCAGTTTTAGAGGAATTCAGCTCACTCTGTCTTTTAAGGGATATACTGTTCCACTCCATTTCTTCAGAATTATTAAGGATGTATTGCTGTTAACAAAAGTTGATGCCACCTGTAATGTGTTAAATATTTTGATTTCTTCAGAAAGAAATAATTTGATCTTTGCAGGAAACACCAAAGTGACTTTAATATTGTTCTTTTTTAAGTTTCTTGATCAGTAGTAAACAGGATTTTATTTTACTCATTATTTTACTGGAATAATCATGGGCAAATCTGACTACATGTTCACCTAGGTGGGCTGGACGATGCTGTTTTTAATATCTGTTTTTTTCTAAGCTAGGCATGAGCTTAACTATAATTGAAAGTGTTGGTGCATTTTCCTTCTTTGAAGGTGCTCTCGTGGATCTATGTGCCTTTCAATTCCAAAAGATAAAGTTTCAGGTAGATTTAATGTTTTATGTAACCAGGTAGTTAAGTTTATTGTATTGTCACCCTCATACTTTTCAGGTATATTATAAATTCTAATGTTATTTTGTCTCAGTCTGTTTTCTAAATTATTGAGTTTTTCTGTGAGCCAGTTATTTTATTTAAAATGAAATTCAGTCTGAGAATCACTGTCTCTTATTCTTCCTTCATGATCATTTAAGTTTCTTCCATACTGCTGAATGTTAAGTTGTCAAACTCGCCTTCATTCTTGCTGGATGGGTTCGGAGCCGATCCTCGGCTCCGACTCGGCACTTGCTAAGCTCGAGAGCTAATTTTACCAGCTCGAGTCAACCCTATATCCCATGATGCAAGGCGTGACTATCCCAGATCTCATTTGCCGCTTCGCGAAGAGGTCTCTTTTTACCAGCTCAGGTAAAGTTTTTGGATTTATACAGAGGTAGTCAGAGTATTTTTTCCCCCATTTTTTTCTAGTTTTCACTATAGTGTTAGCGCTTTATATTAGATATCCTTTTACCTTATATTCCCCTTTTTCTTCCTTACATAAGGATCATTTTTCTCCCCTCAGGCCTTAAGCCTCCCTCCCAGTTATTTCCTGTCAGGGAGAGTGTCTGTGTTTTCAGTTTTTCTCTGTAGATAACTGTGTGACTGTTGTGTGTCTGTGTGTTTTTTGGGCATACTATGTCTAAGGAAGTGAAGGTCTCAGGCTTCAAGAAGTGTGACTCGTGCTGGCAGAAAATGTCTCTGACAGACGGTCACACATCTTGTGTGTACTGCCTGGGGCCTTTACACCTGCAGGACTCCTGTGCTATTTGTCACTCCTTTAGCCAGAGAGTCCTGCAGGAACATAGAAACAAGCTAATTCTACGTGGCTTGTTGAAGCCAGAAGGTTCTCCGACCAAGACTGGGTCAGCTAAACCCTCTAAGCCACCTAAAGCCCAGGCTGTGGTGCTTAAGCCTTTGGCGGTGGCTCCGACTCCTTCGGAGTCAAGATCGGCTCCGGCTGGAGCCGATCTTTCCACATTGGCGGTAGTGGTATCGGCTCTGTCTGGCTCCGATACACAAGTACCTATGACTATGTCGGCTCCGGCCAGAGCTGACGCATCTTTAACCAGCATTGGAGCCGATAAGCCTTCGGCTCCATCTGGAACCGAAGGGTCTTCGGCTCCGATGGCTCCGTCCAAGAAGAGGTCTCGGTCTCCTTCCCTGGAGTCGATTAGTTTGGCTCCGGGATCTCCTCTACTTTCGGAGCGGAGCCATCAGAGCCGATCTTCAAGGTCTTCCAGGCTATCAGACCATGACTTAGAGAGGGTGGTAAGTAGACTGTTGGTCACAGGCACTAGTCCAAATGCTCCATAGCCCGTCTTAACAAACGACTGCTATTTCTCATCCCCCTGAAATTCCTCCTCCGACTCTCCTTCAGAGTTCGGAGCCGGAGCTTCTCGGAACGGTGACCGTGAGTGCGCCGGAGCCGATACTTCCCCTGTCGGCTCCGTCGTCTTCGACTCCGATTTCCTCCATGAGACCTTCTTTGGAGGGATCCGGTCGTCGGGTCTCCCTTGTTGACTCCGAGGGGGCGAGTGGCATCGGACCCTTGTCCGACCCCGCTCTCCCTCTTGGAGCTTCGGCATTGGTGAGCTCGGCACCGACATCGGCCTCGGAGCCTTCTCTTTCGTTGGGACCAGGGATTCCTGTTTCTTCGGAGCGTGAGTCTTCTGGCCTCCCTGGGAGGGGCGCCTTCGAGGTGATGAGGAGTGTTCTAGCCCCGGAGCTGAGTCAACGGTCTGTTCCATTAGCTCCTCCCTCTTCGGTGCCTGTTGATGTCTCTTGCCATTCTTTTGCTCCCGGACCCAGAGATCCATCTCCCCAGGTTTCCCCATTGGGAAGAACTTCCTCTTCCGAGGTTTCTCCTGATCCTGCTGGAGAACCCCCGCGTAAGAGGACGTGCAAGAGGAAGCACACAGACAACCCTGAGTCTACGACATCAGATACCGACTTAGATGAGTCGGAGGGTTCCCCACGGTCCCCCTCTGAGGATGTCTCCTTTTCAGATGTCCTGGAACTCCTTAAGCAGAGGGGGAACTGGCCTTCCATTGACCCCTCCGAGGATGAGTCTGTATACCTGGAGGCTTTTGGATCTCGACCCTCCACCTCCTGGGTGTCTCCACCTTTCGACCCGCTCATGCAATTGGTGGCTCGGAAGGCATGGACGGCCCCGGATTCTGTGGAACCAGTCCCCAGGAGGCCCTCTAAATTCATCACGGTCCCTTCAGACAAACAGTTTCTTACCAAGGGTGTCCCAGTTGATCGCATGGTGGTGGCGGCGGCCACCAAGAAGGAACTTGCTGATCCTTCTGTACCTGTCCATCCACCTAACAAGGACTCTAGGACCATGGATAGGTATGGTAAGTGGATGTTTTCTTCAGTGACCTTTGCTATGCGTTCGCCGAACTATCTCTGTCACTTTACCAGGCTTCAGAGAGACATTCTCAAGGAACTAGGTGAGGTGGTTCAGGATCCATCAGCTGCTGGGGCTCAAGAAAAGATTGCCTCACAGCTAGGAATCCTAAATTCTATAACTAACTCCTCCATGCGGCTCATTTCTTATGCAGCCGATGGAGCGAGTAGGGCTGCAGGCACAGGAGTGGCACTTCAGGCCTGGATGCGGCTTTGTAATTTTGCAGATCCCTTTAAGGCGTCCTTCACTAATACTCCCTTCGATGGTTCGGCTTTGTTCGGGCCTCAGGTGAAGGACACATTGACCAGGTGTGAGCAAGACGGCAAGACCCTTTCTGCCGTAGGAGTTCATTTCTCCACCCCTTCAAGACCCTATCTAAAAGGTCAGAAGGGAGGGAAAATGTGGTTTCGTAAATCTCAGGGAGTCACGCCTGATACACATGGTCAGTTTACCCCCAGAGGCAGAGGGGGTAATAACAATAGACGCCGCCCTAGGGGCAGAGGGGGTCCGCAGAATCAGGGTAGCAGGGAGCCTCTCTCTGATAAACCCTTCCAGCATCCCTGAGGTGTTGCCCGACTGTCCACCCTTGGAGGCAGTCGGGGGAAGATGTCGCTGTACCCAATAGTCTGGCGTTCCCTATCTCAAGACAAATGGGTACAGTCGATCATATCCGAGGGATACAGTATTCCTTTTGAGAGATATCCCGTTCCTCATCAGTCCCATCCAGACGTTTCACCCGGTCTAAGGGAATTGGCAAAGCTGGAGGTATCAAAGCTCCTAGCAAAAAGAGCCGTCCAACTAGTTCCAGCAGACCAAGTAGGATCCGGCATCTACTCAAGATTCTTTTTGGTCCCCAAAAGGACTGGAGATTGGAGACCAATTTTAGACCTCAGCAAACTAAACAAGTTTGTCAAGAAGGCAAGATTCCGGATGGTCACGCTTCAGTCCATTCTACCCTTTTTGGGCAAGGACAACTGGATGTGCTCAATAGACCTTCAGGATGCGTACTATCACATAAAAATTCACAGGCGCTCCAGAAGGTTTCTCAGCTTTCGGCTGGGGACCAGTCACTTTCAATTCAGAGCCCTGCCCTTTGGCCTCACTACAGCCCCCAGAGTGTTTACCAAATGTATGGCAGTGGTCACGGCTCATCTGAGACGTCAAGGATTCCAGGTGTTTCCGTACCTAGACGACTGGCTCCTCTCAAGGCCAGAGACTACACCCTTCACATCTGCAACCAATTGGGGATTTCTGTAAACTTCGAAAAATCTTCTCTGTCGCCTTGCCAATCTATTACCTTTATAGGCACAGAATTAGACACTGTCAGTATGTCAGCGAGACTCACAAACCAAAGAATTCTGGACATCCAAAAGTACGTTCGAATCATATTACTCAACAAGAGAATCAGGGCCAGATTTGTCCTGAAGGTTCTAGGTCTTATGGCTGCGGCCATTGTTCTACTGCCGTTAGCCCGATTCCACATGCGTCTTCTGCAGTGGATGTTGTTCACCCAGTGGTCATTCCAGCAGCTCCCCATGTGACACGGATATTTGTGACACAATCGTGCAAGAAAAACAAAAGAACCTCCTGCGCGGTAGCAACTGCACGGCTCAGAAAACTTGACTATCAGGAACAAAAAGATGCAGAGCCAGCAAAACGGTGACAGAAATTTTATATTGAATGAAAATCACAGCATATTACACCTAATCTGATTATCCATTTCCTTTCCTTTGCATTGAGAATAGAGTGCCACTGGGATTTATTGGCCCTGTTGCCAAAAATCATGTCAATAATAATGAAACTAAATGTACTTGTTGGATGTACTGTGGTGTGTTTATACAAAGCATTGTATATCTTTTTTTTGTTTGATATTGCTTTGATGTTCAGAGATTCTAATCCTGAGGGGTCGGGATGTTTGTCCAACATAAAAAGCACCGCAACTGCACAAAGCTAAATAAATTATCCAATCGCTAGAGCAGTTGGAAAAAAATTCCAAATCAAAAACTTTTGGACAATTACGTGTAGAAAATTGTTTGGACTTTTGTATGTATTTGCAATTGTTGCAATGTCCACAAGGAAAACACCCCTCTAAGGGCTCCCCTGTCAATGTTGTTTGTATCAATTCAGATGATCTGTTGTCTTTATGTTTATAATGATTGAAAAAAGCATTTAAATTCTTCCCTTTTCTATAAGAAAAGAGACAACTTTCGGGAATGATAGTGTTTAACTCCATATCACATTGTAAAATGTTCCAATGTCGCCTTACACTATGGATAAGACGATTTGAATTACGTGCAAACGTAGTAGTAAATCTAATGGGTTGACCAGTGGAATTGGTACGTGTCCTATATGTTAACAGATCACTTCTATTCAAAGAGCTGACCTTGTTGCTAGCCATTGCAATATTACCACTTGTGTACCCACGTGATCTAAATCTATTGGTAATATCTGATTTATGTTTCAGGTAGGTGCTTTCCTCAGAACAGATGCGTTTCGCACGTATGAATTGTGACTTAGGTATATTACGTGCAATGTGGGGTGGGTGATAACTGGAAGCATGTAAGATTGTATTGTATTCTGGAAACTTCCTGTATATCTCAGTTGATAATGTATGATCAGGTGCCCTCTGAATGAGGACATCCAGAAATGTAATGGTTTAGAATCTGTGAACATCAAAGCAATATCAAACAAAAAAAGATATACAATGCTTTGTATAAGCACACCACAGTACATCCAACAAGTACATTTAATTTCATTATTATTGACATGATTTTTGGCAACAGGGCCAATAAATCCCAGTGGCACTCTATTCTCAATGCAAAGGAAAGGAAATGGATAATCAGATTAGGTGCATTGTTCCCACCAGGACTTAATGAACATTTGTGAATATCAACCAATGGGATTGTTGCTATCCTTATATATTCAGCTATTGTCTTTTGTATTCACCTTTTGTACACTGAAGAAGGCTGTGCTACGCCAGCCGAAACCGGTTTGTAATATGCTGTGATTTTCATTCAATATAAAATTTCTGTCACCGTTTTGCTGACTCTGCATCTTTTTGTTCCTGACAATCGTGCAAGAGTCATCTAACCTGGTGGATGTCTTCCCCACAACTCCATCAGGGCCGACTGTTTGTTCCCCCAGTCCCAGTTGCCACAGTCACTTCGGATGCCTCTCTGATCGGGTGGGGGGGCATTGTCAGGGCAGGATGGTCCATGGGACTTGGCAACCAATAGAATACCATCTGCACATAAATGTCCTAGAGATGAGAGCAGTGCTTTTAACGTTGCAGGCCCTCAACGACTTTCTTCCTTTAGGGACTATTGCAGTTCAGACGGACAACATGTCCGTAGTCTGGTATATCAACAAGCAGGGCGGGACCAGGTCCTACCCACTGTGTCGAGAAGCTCTCAGACTTTGGCAATGGGCAATCTCCTCTCATCGGTTTCTGATAGCAACGCACGTCCCCGGAAAATCCAACCTCTTAGCGGACAGGCTGAGCAGAGCTATTCTCATGCCACACGAGTGGTCTCTCAAACAATCGGTAGTGAACGAGATTTTTCAGAAGTGGGGCGTCCCTTGCTGTGACCTTTTTGCTACACCCCAAAACAGCAAATGCCTAGACTTCTTCACTCTCTTTCCTCTACTAGGCCATCCCCCGAGAGAAGCTCTAACCCAGGATTGGCCCCGGGGACTTCTTTATGCTTTTCCTCCATACCCACTGATTCCTCAAGTAATTCAGAAAGCTACCATATTGAGAGCCAAGTTGATTCTCATTGCCCCTTACTGGCCTCGACAAATTTGGTTTCCGTCCCTGCATCGTCATCTCATGGTACAGCCTTGGCATCTGGACCCAGTTTCAGATCTTCTGACCCACCATTCGGGTCAACTGCACCGGTCCATTCCTTCCCTCAAACCTCACTGCTTGGTTGCTCCACTTCCTTCCTTAGCCAGGCTTCCTATGATCTCTGACCCTGTTAGAGAGATCATAGTAGCTTCTCTAAAGTCCTCTACTAGAAGGATTTATGCTAGTAAATGGCAACGTTTTTCCATCTGGGCAAAGTCTAGAGACTTAGATCCCTTTACTGCTCCTGTGCATTCAGTCTTGGAGTTCTTAGCTGAGATTTTTCAATCGGGTTCTTCTCCATCTACAGTTAAGGTTCAATTGGCAGCTATCTCAAATTTTCATGTGGGCTTAGCGGATCAACATATTATGTCCCACAAGCTTTGCAAAGCTTTTCTGAGAGGGATATTTCTCCTAAAACCTCCTATCAAAGATCCCCCTCCGCTATGGGATTTGAATTTAATGCTGGCATCCTTGATACTACCCTGCCTTTGAACCGGCTGCTTCATGCTCATTAAAACTTCTTTCCTGGAAGACAATTTTTCTAGTTGCTGTTACTTCAGCCAGAAGGGTGTCTGAACTTCAGGCTCTCTGTGTCCGTTCCCCATACTTGGTTTTCCACAAAGATAGGGTATCATTAAGAACCAATCCATCCTTTTTGCCCAAGATTACTTCCCAGAAGAATATCAACCAATCTATTGATTTGCCAGTCTTTTTCCCTAATTATTCTAACAAGGCGGAACAAAAACTTCACTGTTTGGATGTCCATCGTCAGCTCAGGTATTACTTGGACAGAACTAAACAATTCAGGAAATCTGATCCACTGTTTCTTTCTTATGCAGAACACAGGAAAGGTCTTCCGGTCTCCAAAGTGACCCTATCCAGATGGCTGTCTTCTATCATTTCTTATGTTTATCTTCTTAGGGGCAAGCAACTGCCCTCGAAACCAAAAGCACATTCTACCAGGAGCCTAGCCACTTCCACAGCTTTTCAGGATAGGCTACCTATTGACACCATTTGTGCAGCAGCCACTTGGGCCACTCCTCACACCTTTGTTTCTCATTACAAACTGGACTTGGCCTCCAGGGACAGGGCTAGGTTTGGTTCCACAGTTCTCAAGAGTCTGTTCCATTGAGCCACCCAGGATAGAGGTGCTAGGGACGCGGTCCCATCCAGCAAGAATGAAGGCGAGTTTGACAACTTAACATTTAGAAGTTATGTACCTACCATAACGTTCCATGTTAGTTGTCTTCTCTCGCCTTCTTTCTTGTGTCCCTCCCTCCTTCCCCCTAGCCTGGACAGACCTTGAAGTTGTACTCTTTTTGGGGTTGGTTCACTCTTTCCATGAGCTCCCAGTAGGAAGTGTCACTACTGTTACTGGTTTTTGACCTTGTTTCTCCTACATTTAGTTTGTCTTCTTCCTTGTGAAGAAGTGTTTATGGCAGGGTTTTTCTTGTAGCTACCAAACGAGATCTGAGGTAGTCACGTCTTACATCATGGGATATAGGGTTGCCTCGAGCTGGTAAAATTAGCTCTCGAGCTTAGCAAGTGCCGAGTCGGAGCCGAGGATCGGCTCCGAACCCATCCAGCAAGAAAGAAGGCGAGAGAAGACAACTAACATGGAACGTTATGGTAGGTACATAACTTCTAATTTGTGCACTTTGTTGTTTCATAGGAATATCTAAATATTCCATCTTCTCCCTGGTCTCTTCTTTGAAACTAGCTAGTTTGGTATCCAGTTTGTCCATTTTAAGTAGTACATCTTGCATACTAGATATTAGTGACCATCTTTTTTTTTAACACAAGAATTCTGAGTACCATTTCTTGAGTTGCTCAAGTTGAAGCCTCTTCTCTCTTAACCAAGCAGGTGAAGTTCTGACAGAAAAAAAATGCAGCTTTTGAAGAACTTGATGCTATAAATCTTTTCTTTAACTATTAATGAACAAAATTAGCTAACTAGTATCTCCAAATTTTTATTTTTTTTGGTTTTATTTTCTGTCAGAGAAAAGTTTTCCATTACATAGCTTTCACCAGTTCTGCTTTCAGTTAGCCATCGTTGCCATGCCCCTACAATATGAGTATTCTGACAATAAGTAGCATTGTTTTTTATAATGGGTATACCTGTAATTTTGACACTGTTTGCAAAGCGTTCCATACTATTGTGTACAGCCTGGCTATTACTGCCTGTCCATGTCTATCAATGTTTCCAGCATTACTGGGGCCATGATGTATGATGACAATATTGTCTTCCTCTTAACTAGTGGAGCTGCACATATTTATAGGCTGTGTGTACCTTATGGATATTAGCAGCCATGGCTTGAGCATATGCCAGTATCACTTAACAGATGTGCATGCTGGATGCATCCAATCTCAAATGCACAGAGTAAGGCACTTGAATGCCAGACATTGGCATTGTGGTTACCCTTTGGGTTGTTTGTGGACTCACTGATGATGTGACCTGTATGATCACCTAGTGTTTGGCATTTGACAGAATAGTAGCAATGCCTGATGAGGTGTACAGTTTTGTTGTATGTAGTGGTTCTAGTTATTGCTATGTGTGTGTCATTTACTGTACTAAGAATATTTGCTAAACGGGATATTTTTTCTTCTGCCTTGGAGAGACTTATATTTATGTCTGGATGAGCCAACAGGCAGTACAGAAACTGCTGCAGAATGTGACTGGCTGATATGTGGGATACACCTATGGTGTTATCTTGGGAGATTGAGATTGGAAGGTGCCTTTTGCCAGTGTGGGTAGTGCAGTTTTATTCCTGGCTTGCATGGGGTGTTAGTGTACTTTTATCACCAGCTAGATCTATGGGTAAGCGCAACTGACATAATACATCCAGTGTCTGGATGTCCTTACAGAACCTGCCTAGCTGTTTTCGCCTTGACAGACCAATATACTTTGCTTATTTGCCTGAAGTGCTTCCTGGCATTGTGATATTGCATGATAGAGTACCTCAATATGTTTGCTGCTCTGCCAGCATCTTCAGCTAGCATACGTCTGATCATGTAGGTTAAACCTTGTTCTTGTTTTTGTTGCATGATTGTCTGTGGTTGTTTGGAACTAAATATGTGGACTTGACTACTGTTGGACATATTGTATACATTGTAGCGTATGCCACTTGCACTTCATGTCTGTTCTCATGAACAGTGTGGTAGCTTCATTAGTGTACTGCACATTTTTTCTGCAGGAGTGCCTATGTTTATGAATTGTTCACAACCTTTGTACACACATTAATTGCTGCATACAGTTGAAGTGTATTGCACACTAGGCTTATGAATACCAGCCAAAGAAAATATTTCACACATGCTTGCATTAAGCAGCTACATTCTTTAACTGGACAGTTCAATCCATAGGTTGTGAGTTGAACTTTGATCAGCTTTCACAGAACACATGAAGTAAAAATTAATTGTGTTGTTCAGAGCCAAACTGTTCCTGATTACTTCAGCTCATATTCTTACTGCAGAAATATTCCTTTTCCCAAGTCTAACATTCTATAATGTCCTCTTTAATTCATCACACCACCAACACACAAACCTCAAAAAGTCATATAATAAAATTTCTGGATTTATTACAGGCCAGTATACTAATAGGTCTCGTTATTTTGTCTTCTCTAAGTAAGTCTGTTGTCTTGAACTCAGACATTAACTTAGAAAAAAAACTGTTAAACTCAATTGAGATGTGCCAAATTGATGAGATGACCTTTTACACATGTGTAGATAATATCATACATAAACTCCCATCAGCATTCAGCTAGTCACAAAAAGAAAAAGACTCAGAAAATGCACCTAACAAATTACTGGATATGCAGAGATAGTGTTACCTTAATATAATTTCCTTTAATAATCTCATATTGCTTCTCTTCTGGCCCTTCAGAATATGAAATCACATCTTCCTTCTGGTTGCAACCATTCCTCGTCATTGCCATACTTCATCCACTTTCTTCTCTCTTTGACTTGTTTTTTTATAGTGCATACTCCCTTATTATAGTGTGTCTTCTTTCCCATTCTCCCCCAACTTAAAAACCACCTCTGACTGTTCTTGTTAAACCCGTCTTGCTGAGATTTTCTGCAGACACACACATACATAAACCTTCTCCTTAACTTAATTTTCCTTTTCTGTCTTGTCTCCTTCCCACCTTATGAGAGCTTTTCACCTTATATTTGCCAGTTTTACATAGCATGATTAATCTAAATTCACATTTATCATCAGCTGCTTATATGGAATCATGCATATACATTACTTATAAAATGTTATATTTGCTAATAAATGCCTCATTGAGAAACACTAGGGGAAATTCAGAAAGATCTGCTTCACTCACACTAATTGGCCAATATATTTATTCTAAACCTTTTAAATAAACTGAAACCATGCTCTCCCTCAGCAGACCAACTGCCTTCTGAATACCTACAGTTATCAGCCAGAGCTATTGCCTACCCCATTTCCATACTGATCAATAGAACCATTACTGAAGGTCACATCCCTACCTTATGGAAAGTCTCCCACATTATCCCCCTCCATAAAGGTGGACACTCCACTGAGCTCTCAAACTACCACCCCATTGCCCTACTTTCTCCTTTAGCTAAGATCATGGAGAAATGTATCCACAGGCAATTACTCAACCACTTAATTGATAATAACTTAATTTTCAACTGTCAACATGGCTTCAGACCATCACACAGCACTACCACTGCCCTCCTTTCCTTTACTGATTGCATTAACAGTAACTGCAACCGTAATTATCTTTCTTCTGCTCTGTTTATCGACCTGTCTAAAGCATTTGAAATGGTAAATCACCAGATTCTCATAAACATACTACAATCTCTATCATTAGACCCTCTTTCCATTGAATGGTTCTAGTCCTACCTTGATAAACGAGAGCAGGTAGTATTATGGCATAACACTCTATCCACCCACCTACCCGCTACCTTAGGTGTCCCTCAGGGGTCAATACTAGGACCTCTCCTCTTCTCCATATTTATTAACGACCTTCATCTTGCCATCCCCCAAGCCACATGCATACAGTATGCTGACGACTCCACACTGATATGCTCAGCTACTTCCATCCAAGACCTTCACTCTTTTACTCAGAAGGCATTTAACACAGTTGAGCAATGGTTCCCACAGCACTGTCTTCTTTTAAACCCCAAGAAAAACAAACTCCTCTTCAATCCTGCTCAAAAGTCATCTCCTCTTAATTTCTCTGTGACATCCACCAATGGTACTATAATATCGCCTGAGCCTACCACCAAATTACTTGATATCACCATCGACAATAATCTGAACTTTGACATCCATATCAACAATGCTATAAAGGCTGCCAACAAAAAACTTGGCACTCTCTATAGGATTAAACCCTTCCTTTCCCCTACAGCTAAAACTACAATAGCTCACACTCATCTAATCTCTACACTCCTCTATGCCTCACCCATTTTCACCAATCTATCCAAGAATAACTTCAGTAAACTGGAAGTGTCATACAATAACATTGCCAGATTTGCCACAGGTAACCCATATAGAAAGCATCTAGGATGGCTGGAACTACAAAACCTGATTAAATTCCACCAACCAACCATTGCCTTTAACATTCTTTATAACCCTTTCAATACTCCAATTTTATCTACCCTCATCACCCCCTATAAAAATCTGAGGTCCTTAAGATCAGCAGACAAACTGCTTGTACATACCTCTAGACCTAACAACAGAGCTGGGGATTCTCTCTTCTCTAATGCTGTTGGAAAATCCTGGAATCTTCTTCCCGGTGACCTTCTCCTCACTCACCTCTTTACCACTCTTCAAAAATAGACTTAAACCTGACCAGTCATCTATCTTTTCAAACTAGGCTTTCCCTATCGATTACTTCTCACCTACTGTTATACCTTCCTATTACTATTTTTTATCATCTCTCTGTATATTACATTACTTCTATACTCTGGATACTGGTTTTTAAGTAAATACTTTATCAATATCACTACAAAATTAACTTCTTTTTTAATATTGACTTTACCTGTATAATGCATTGTACCTGTGAAATGCATTGTTATGATTCTTGACCTCATTAAATATCCTATGCTAACCTGTATGCTGTACTACATATGTTACTGTTGTATAAATATTTTTTTCCCTATTTGTTATTGTAGTTGTATGTCTTTGTTTATGTCTTGGAGCTCATCTCCCCGGGCCTCTAAATGGGGATATATCCAGTTATACTAGCCAGGTCAACAAATGTAAATTAAATAAAATATGTTTGGCAATTAGTATAAGGCATATGAAGAGTTGTATGAAAGGTTGGATACTAAGGAGGGAGAAAAGGACCTGTACTGATTGGCTAGACAGAGGGACCGAGCTAAGAAAGATGTGCAGCAGGTAAAGGTGGTAAAGGATAATGAGGGAAACATACTCACAAGCGAGGAGAGTGTGTTGAGGAGATGGAAAGAGTACTATGAAGGGCTGATGAATGAAGAGAATGAGAGGGAGAGAAGGTTGGATGATGTAGGGATAGTGAATCATGAAGTGCAATGGATTAGCAAGGAGGAAGTAAGGATAGCTATGAAGAGAATGAAGACTGGAAAGGCTGTTGGCCCAGATGACATACCTGTGGAAGCATGGAGGTGTTTAGGTGAAATGGCAGTGGAGTTTTTAACCAGATTGTTTAATGAAATCTTGGAAAGTGAGAGGATGCCTGAGGAATGGAGGAAAAGTGTTTTGGTACCGATTTTTAAGAATAAGGGTGATGTGCAGAGCTGTAGTAACTACAAAGGGATTAAATTGATCAGTCACAGCATGAAGTTATGGGAAAGAGTAGTGGAAGCAAGGCTAAGAAGGGACGTGATGATTAGTGATCAGCAGTATGGTTTCATGCTGGGAAAGAGTACTACAGATGCGATCTTTGCTCTGAGAGTGTTGATGGAGAAGTACAGAGAATGTCAGAAGGAGTTGCATTGTGTGTTTGTAGACTTAGAGAACGCATATGACAGGGTGACTAGAGAGGAGTTGTGGTACTGTATGAGGAAGTCAGGAGTGTCAGAAAAGTATGTAAGAGTGGTACAGGATATGTACGAGGGTAGTGCGACAGCGGTGAGGTCTGCGGTGGGATTGACGGATGCGTTTAAGGTGCAGGTGGGGTTACATCAAGGATCAGCTCTGAGCCCTTTCTTATTTCCAATGGTGATGGACAGGTTGACAGATGACATCAGACAGGAGTCCCTGTGGACTATGATGTTTGCAGATGACATTGTGATCTGTAGTGAGAGTAGGGAACAGGTGGAGGAGACCCTGGAGAGATGGAGATATGCTCTAGAGAGAAGAGGAATGAAGGTCAGCAGGACTAAGACAGAATATATGTGTGTGAATGAGAGGGAGGATAGAGGAATAGTGAGGAGGATAGAGGAATAGTGAGGATGCAAGGAGTAGAGGTGGCGAAGGTGGATGAGTTTAAATACTGGGGGTCAATAGTTCAGAGTAACGGTGAGTGTGGAAGAGAGGTGAAGAAGAGAGTACAGGCAGGATGAAGTGGGTGGAGAAGAGTGTCAGGAGTGATTTGTGACAGACGAGTACCTGTAAGAGTGAAAGGGAAGGTCTACAAGAGGGTAGTGAGACCAGCTATGTTATATGGGTTGGAGACAGTGGCATTGACAAAAAGGCAGGAGTTTGAGCTGGATGTAGCAGAACTAAAGATGTTAAGATTTGCATTGGGTGTGACGAGGGTGGACAGGATTAGGAATAAGTTTATTAGAGGGTCATCCCAGGTTGGAAGGTTTGGAGACAAAGCCAGAGAGGCACGATTACGTTGGTTTGGACATGTGCTGAGGAGGGATGCTGAGTATATTGGGAAAAAGATGCTAAGGATGAAGCTGCCAGGTAACAGGAAAAGAGGAAGGCCTAAGATAAGGTTTATGGATGTGGTGAGAGAGGACATGCAGGTGGTTGGTCTGACAGAGCAAGATGCAGAGGACAGGAAGAAATAGAAACATGTGATTTGCTGTGGCGCCCCTAACTGGAACAGCCGAAAGAAGATGATGTTTGGCAATTAGTGTGACTGACAGAATCCCTGATTCAGAAACATTTTAAAGCTGTACAGAGAAACACCTTCTTAGTGGCTCATTACCATTTCTGTGAACCAAACACAGTGCTGTTAGACCTGACTGTTCTAGTGTTCTCTCCACCAGCCCATGCAGTGTGGTTGCAGAGGCACATTTCCTACATTATACACATGCATGCTCGCATACACACACACACACACACACACACACACACACACACACACACACACACACAAGCCTGTACATAGGTTAGTACTAAGCTAAGCTAACTGCTCTTGCGAGCCATTTTGAGCCTAGCCAGTTTTCCCTTGTGAGACTCAAACCCTGTACCTTGTGTTTGTAAGGCAAACACCTTAACCATTAGGCCACCCTCCCTCCCCTTATTTGTTTTCATATTTGTTTGCACTCATAGAAGGACTTCCTGACAGATCTGCATGCACACAGAGGCGCACACACACACACACACACACACACATTCATCCATTCAGCCATGTTCTTGTTCCTACAGGCATGTATTCACTCATCTACGCGCACAAAAACATATACATTTATGCTCCTACAGACATGCACATACTCTTCCATGCAGAAACACACACTTACACATGACTCTACTATATGTGCTTGTAGTTGCGCACAGGCCTTAACTACTGCCATAGGAGTGAATGGGTGAATGTTATCAAAATGCAATGGTAGAAGAGCTCTGCACATACGGCAGTGCAGGGCCAAACCAAATGAGGAACCAGTCACAAATGGCCAGCATTCAGGTGTTAAAGACAAAAAAGAAGACAAACAAGACTAAATCAAGCCATTTAAAATGGTAGTTGTAATTTTATTCTACAAACCGGTTTCGGCAAAACAGCCTTCATCAGTGGAATACCTTTACACAATGGAAATCATTCCTACATAAATAGACCCATCCACCAATGAGAAGGGAAGCCCCCCCCACACACACACAAATTAAGAGCATCACTTCCTTCAATTAAATAAGTATTTAAACAAATAAGTATTAATAATTTAAATTACATGCAGGAAAAGACGTAAAGCACTATAAGTGATCATTTAGTTTGGGTGAGAAAAGCCCCCCCAGCTTAATAATCCAAAATTTTTCTTTCTTATTCAAAATGCTGTGCCATCCCTGCATGTTGTTCCTATTACCAGCAATTCTATCAATTATTAAAAAATGAAAGTCCGCATTGATATGCGTTAGGCAGTGGCTATATAGAGCATTGGTATCATGTTTATTACGTATGTCACTCCGATGTCCCGACATATGTACTCTTAGTGGACGAGATGTCTGACCAACATAAAAGGCCGAACATTTACATGTGGCCAAATAGACAATCCAGTCAGTTCCACAATTCCCCAAAAATTTTATATCATAAACTTTACTTGTATTTTTGCAGGTAAATCGTTTAGGTTTACTCACATATCATCACGAAGAGCAATGTCCACAAGGGAAAGTGCCAAAAAGAGTATCTCCAGACAGGGTGAGTTTGTTGGTATATGGCACCTCCACTACTGGTATGTTTAAAATGGGAAAAGTGAGAGCCCAACGTTTTACCTTTCCTGAATGAGAATTGACATCTCGTCCCCAATACTGGTCGCAAACTGTCATTGGCCAGAAGGATGTTCCAGTGTTTGTGAATTATTTCCTTAATTATATTGGTATTTCTCCCAAATGTTGTGATGAACCTGATAGTATCACTAGTGTCCACCCTGGTTTTGGCCTTTTATTCTAATAGTGACATTCTATCTTGATTATTGGCCCAATTACTAGCAGAAATAATGTCAAGGTCCCTGTATCCCCTGTTCCGAAATCTATTGCAGAGGTCCTGCTGGGAAGAGTCATATTAATTTTGAGTGGAACTAATTCTCTTCATATGTAGAAACTGGGATTTCGGGATGTTGCGGATGGTATGGCTGGGGTATAAGCTGGTAGCATGAAGCAAATTGTTATATTGAGGGTATTTCCGGAAAACTTTAGTACTTAGAGTATTGTCCAAATTTCTCTGGATAGTAACATCCAAAAAATTGATTTAATTGCTATCTGATTTCAGAGTGAATTCTATACCCCACTTGTTGTCAATAAGGTATTGGACAAACTCAAAAAGAAAACCCTTATCCGCCCGCCATACCATCCAGCAATCATCCAGATATCTCCGCCAGATGTCAATTTCATCAATATATATGTTATGAGAGGGATCATATATTAGATGCCCTTCCAAAAAGGCCATGAACAAATCCGCATAGATCAGTGCAATTGATGCACCCATTGCGGTGCCCTGAATCTGCCATTAACATTCCCCCTGAAAATAAAAAAAAAATTTATTCAGCACGTGCTCCGCCATACATAAGAGTAGAGTATTAAATCCAGCTGGATATAAGTTGGCACGATCCAGCCAGAATTGTAAGGCCTGAAGATCGGCCTAATGGGGGATGTTGTTATACAGAGCCTTGACATCTAAAGTACAAAGAAGCCACCCAGGTTCCAGTTGAGTATCTGACAAGATTTTCAAAAACTGTGTAGTGTCCTGTGTGCGTGCCCTGATTAGATTCAAAAGAGGTTTCAAATATTGGGTCAAAAAGGCCGAGAGAGGTTCAGTCAATGAACCTATCCCCGAAACAATAGGCCGGCTAGGTGGTTTGGTCAATGATTTGTGAATTTTGGGCAAAAGATACATAATTTGCTTCTGGGGATCTCTAACCATTAGATGAGATTTGACCGTCTACGAGGTAATACCCTCATCCACAGCTGTACTCAAAAATGAGTCAATGTCTTTCTTAAAATTAAGTGTAGGATCTAAAGGTATAGCTATATAGTGATGTGGGTTGGACAATGTCCCTTACTCTCATCAAGATAATAATCCATGTCCAATATGACTACTGCCTCTCCCTTGTCCGCAGGTACAGTGACAATCTTACGATTGTCCTTAAGCTCCTGCAGAGCTTTACTTTCCCCAATAGTAAAATTATGACCCAGTATTAGAGAATCACCAGTGTTGAAGTGTAGATCTTTGAGCACAGCCTGTAGAAAAATGGACACATGTTTATTCATTGGTGGCTGGAAATCAGATTTGAGAAATCTGAACCCAGCAGACCTTTGAGAATTGTCGCTGGAAAAGAACAATTTCAGATTAAGTCTACGGCAAGTCATATAAGTCAGATACCATGCAAGTTTCATCCACAAAAAAGCCGGGCACAAAATTCAAACCTTTATTGAGGAGCTGCTTCTGCTCTTGTGTTAAAATTGCAGTGGATATATTCAAAACATTGTAACAGTTATTGTCTAATGCGTCATTAGAGTCTGTAGTAGTCCCTCCATCGTAACTATTCCACATTGCATTGTTTTTTGGGAGTGGGTGATTCACAGGTGCTGGCACTATCAATATTAGTGACTTAGAAGACTCCTCAGCCGAGATGCTGCTAAAATATGTGTCTGTTTTTCTTAAAATGGATCTGGGTCTCTTCCTACTATTGGCCCCAACTGGTCTCAACAAATGTCATATTTTTGGACACCTCAAAAGGTTTGCCCCTATGGTAATCCGTTCCATCCCTATTGAACTTTCGTATTTTTTTGTCCCGTGTTTGCTTCTCAAAGGTAAGAAGCTCCTTTGATAACTTGATCAGACAAACAACATATTGAGGTTGACCCTCATATCTTTTAGATTCTTCACAAAGCTTTTTCACTTCCATGATGTTCGTATCAATCATCAGCTCATAATATGAGCTAAGGGTATGAACAAAGGATATGGAAGCCTGCTGAAGTGCCAGGTTCCTATCCTTAAGTAATTCATCATTCATCTTGCCCACTAGGGGCTGAATATGAAAGCCGAGTCCTCTGGGCGTGAAAATGGGACTGTGGCCCAGTTGGACATTCCTGGTAAAAAAAAAATGTAAAATAAATAAATAAATACATTTAAAATAACATGGCACTGACCTGTCCTGTGTACTTATTGTATATCTCAGGAGCACTGTTTGATCTTTTCTCATTGAAGTTGACATGGTGCCCCCTTCGTGCCTAAGGTTACCATACGTCTGGGTTTCCCCGGACACGTCCTCTTTTTTGGGTTCCTGTCTGGGTGGTTTTTGAAAATTCTGCAATTTGTCCAGGTTTTAAAACCCAGACAAATCGCAGAATTTTCAAAAAACAGACATCCCAATCAAAAAACGGAGCTCTGTTCAATGCGGAACTGCTTGATGTTCCGCATTAAACAGAAGAAGGTCCACTGTGCACATTTTTAATTGGCTCGTATACCGGTATATGAGCCAATCAAAAAGCAGAGCTCTGTTCAATGCGGAACAGCTTGATGTTCCACATTGAACAGAAGAGGGTCCGCTGTGGAAATTTTTTATTGGCTCGTATACCAGTATACGAGCCAGTCAAAAAGCAGAGCTCTGTTCAATGCGGAACTGCTTAAAGTTCTGCATTGAACAGAAGAGGGTCCGCTGTGCCAGGTTTTGATTGGCTTGTATACCGGTATACGAGCCAATCAAAAAACTGAGCTCTGTTCAATGCGGAACTGCTTGATGTTCCGCATTGAACAGAAGAGGGTCTGCTGTTTGAGGTTTTGATTGACTCGTATACCGGCATACGGGCCAATCAAAAATCCCCAAACACGGACCCCCTTTTTTTTTGCTCTTCAACTAAGAGGGGAACAAAAAAAAAAGGGTCTTTAGTTTTAGTCCTACTAGAGCAGCACATATTTTTTCGTCCTCTTTTACATACAAACAATTATGGTAACCCTATTCATGCCTTCAGTGCAGAAGATGTCAGTAGGGGCAGTCACACCTCCCCGACAAGATTGTGCCATCATCTATTTTATACTCAGGACCCTTGTAACAGCCTCCATCAGGTGCTCCCTGTGGTTTCTGTATATTAAGTACAGAAATATTTTACCATCTGTAGAGTACCACTTGGGAACCCTGCCACTGTCAGTACCTTCAGAAGCTACAGCTATGTAACAGATCACAGTCTAGAGACGAGTAGTAGCTCTGTCTTGTCCACATAAATTGCTGCTGTCAGTATGTGATGCACATCATTGTGCAACTCAGTAAATATGCATTTCATCACAGGCTAGTGTTAGGATGTGAACTGTGGCATGCAAGGAGTGTACCTACAGCACATAAACTGGAGAAATGGACTTGCATAGTTAATCATCTCTATAGGCTGTAACACTACCGTAGTTTTTCACACATTCCTGTTATGATTATTGACCCCTCCATGCATGCAAATTGCTCATTGCAGGTAGTCATAGGAGTGCATGTGCACAATGCTGAGCGAGACTTGTAGTACAGCCTGGGGCAGTGGTTCAATGAGATGAAAGTGCAATTCAGGAACATGTGCTCTAAATGTCCTCTTTGGCAAAATTACCTCTGTAAGGGCCTCAGAACTGTGCAATAGAAACAGCTGTGGCAATTACTGTGTTAATCTTCCTGTGGAAGTTCTCCACTAATCAACCTGTGAAGTGACTGCTGGTTACACAGTCATTCACATGAGTTAAGTGATTGGAGAGTAGTGTCTGCACACTATTATAACTGCTTTTTACATATACTGTAAATAAAGTGTGTTGGGCTGGGGGTCGACTTACTGAATGTAGCTAACAGGTGCTCACTTCTGGGGTAATGTAAACAAGGATAGGTGAGTAAGCTGCTGCATACCAGCTGCAGGTGATGCTTAGTAGTAATGTCTTCGGTGCCAGTTTTGGGGAAGGCTCCTTCTCTAGCTTTGAGCATCTCCAGTGCCTTTCTGTTCAACAGGGCTGTTTCAGGGTGGATTAAGTTGCCTTTCTCTCCATCTACTCCACTGGAGCTCTCACCAGAGTCCCATCATTCTCCACCTCGGGTCCAGTCTTCTTCATTTTATATCTGATCATCAGATTCCCTACCTTCCAGATAGACATCTAAAGCCCCTTTGGTGGCTTCATTGACACAATCATCCGAGTCAGTCAGCACCCTAAAATGTTGGTTCTGGAACAGCTGATACGGTCATTTCTTTGGGGCTGGTTGTGTTCTTTCCTGTGGATCAGAGCCAATGGTTTGGCTGATGTTGCCTCCTGCCTTGGTTTTCTCAACTCCAGCCACAACAGAGCACAGCAGACCTCAGGTTGATGCTGGTGTCTGAGTCTAGTTTGATGATTCCAACTTTGGGGTGTCCCTTCCCCTTGGTGTTGTTGCAGGCTGTGGCTCTGCTGGAGTTTGGAGGGGCAGGCTGTGGCTCTGCTGGAGTTTGGAGCATCCTGGGATCCTTGGACCCAAGGTCATTTGGCTTTGGTTAGCCCACTTCAGCTTTTACTTTTGATGTCATAAAAAGGATGTTATCCTGTCAGAAGAGGAAATTGTCAAATACAACTGATGCCGGACAGCCCGCCTCATATGGCTTCAAGTCTGCACTCCTGCTGGGGCCCCTGCCTCCTTCCTTTAACCCTGGGATCTCTAGAGCAGGAAGTCTATGTTAAGAGGCAGTGCAAAAGGAATCGCCTGGACTCACCTGAGGAGTCCCTTACAGAGGATACTGACCTTGAGGAAGGAGAGGGGCCCCCCAAATCCACCCACGATGACTCCTCCTTTCACAATCTTTTGGAGCTTCTTCACCGGTGTTGTACATGGATCTCTGAAGCCCCTTTTCCTGAGGAGTTAATATTTCTGGTGGCCTTCTGGGTGGGCCCATCCATTACCTGGGTTGTTCCCCCCTGGACACACTGATTGATTGACTTGGTGTCTGGGAGGGTGTGGAAGGAGCCTGATACAGTGGAACTGATTCCCAAGAAGCCTGAAAAGATACCTGCCCCTTCTAAAGACTGGGCACACTGGAGTAAGGGTCCAGCCATGGATGAAATTGTGGTGGTGGCAGCCACCAAGGAGGACATTAAGAAAGAGAGTTCCTGGTCCCATCCCCCAATAGGGAATTTTGAGTGTTGGACTGTTTAGAGAAGCACTCTTATGCCAGAGTTACATTTGTGCTGAGGGCACTAAATTGTTTAGCTCACTTGACCCCGAGGTTCAATGGGACTTCATATTGCCAGTGTCACTTGACCCCGGGGTTCAATGGGACTTCATATTGCCAGTGTCAATGGTTAAGATTCAGCAGACTCCAGAGTCTCAGAAGTCTCTGGAGGCTCAGTTGCCCACCTTACAATTGATAGCCAACATTTCCTTGAGTTTATTATCTAATTTGGCTGTTGCAATGTATTGAGCCACTGCTACCAGCATTGCTGTGCGTTGTCAGAGTAGGTTGAGGTTATGTACCTTTGTGGACTGTTTCATAGCATCCTTTATTAATGCTCTATTAGATGGCTCTTTGCTGTTTGGGCTGATAGTTAGACTCTTTGACCAGGAGTGAGCTAGAACGAAAGAAGTTGTCTGCCATTGGCATATGCTTTGCTACCCCACAGCTGTTCCTTCTCCCTAAACGAAATGCTATGGGATCCCCCTACAGCAGGGGAGATGACCACAATGGACACCACCCACGAGGCAGGGGTGGTCCACAGAATCAGGGTTTCCATGGAGCTCTGTCCAGGAGGCCCTTTCACTAATCCTGAAGGCAGGGCCGGCCTTAGGCATAGGCGATCTAGGCGACTGCCTAGGGCGCCGGAAAGGCCGGCATCAGAAAGGGCGCAATTTAACTTTTCCTTGTATCACTTGGCAGCATCTTCACTTGTCACTCAGCATTGCGCCCGGCCCCATTGTAGCCTTGCGCCCTCCCCCACTTCTGTAATGCACAGAACAGAACGACAGTCACACAGCACATAGAACGGAACGACTCCCCTCCCCATTGCACCCGGCCCCAATGTCTTCACATTGCTCCCGGCCCCATTGTAGCCTTGCGCCCTCCCCCACTTCTGTAATGCACAGAACGGAACGACAGTCACAGCACATAGAATGGAACGACACCCTCCCTCCCTCCTCCTCCTCCTACTACTCCCTCCCTGTGATGAGTTTCAGTGGCTGCTCTTGTTCGGCATTATTGAAACATCCAATCAGTGATGCTTTCATACCACTGACATCCCTGGCTGCTGCTCCAGTCCCGAGTATATAATGCAGCTCCCGCCCGCCTCTACCGCGTCAATGAAGAAAGGAATAAGAGGCGGGCGGGAGCTGCATTATATACTCGGGATTGGAGCAGCAGTGTATCTATTGGTTGAAATTACTTCCTGTTCCTGATCAGTGGACTATCTGGACGGCATGGATCATCAGCGGGACTGGCTCTCTGTACACCCGGGCCTACAAGTGCGATTTTTTTTTCCTGCTGCCTCGTGTCCCTTTTTCCCAGCTTGGCTTTAATTTGCAGAGGTAAGTCGATTATTTCACTTCAAATTTCAGGCAGCCGAAACTAAAGAAAAACTGTCAAACTGTTTTGGCAAAGTTTGAATAACCGGGGAGTGAACGTAAGGGAATGTAGCGCAGATGAGTTGAGAAATGTGGGTTAAAACTTATTGAAATACTCTCTCTGATGTATAAAAGTACATTGACTGTTTGGCTGCTTGTCCTGTAGTAAATGAAAGGTGCTCTTAGCATTTAGCATTTGTTTAGGCACATGCAATGCAACAGCCAATAAAGGTGCCAGCAGGAAAATGTTAACCAATAGCTTCGGATTTCCAATGAATTAATTTAATAATTATGAACAGAAGACAGCAGAGAAACCAGTTAAGACAGCGTGCACATTCTTTGGGAAGGTTCGGAATGCTAAGGCCCAGTACTCCATGCTTGCTAGGACTGCACGGTAGCTAAAACATTATCACTTTTTTAACCATCTGAACATTGCTTTAGTAACTAGCACACACACATGAACATAAGAGGTGTGTTTTTTTTCTGGATTACCGGGGGTGGGGGTGGATAGTCTTTGTTTATGCATTCCTAAACCTGCAAGGACAACTGTCTGATTAAAATTCTAACCTCATATAACATTTTGTTAAATATCAGATATTTGCATATTTTTTTGTATTACTGAGTACTGTTTGAGTAATGTTTGCTTGCTCAGTGCAAACTTCATCATGGTGTTGAAGGAAGGTGAGGGGAAGACAAGAACTCAGTTTTGTGGCTGTTTCTTGGTTTTTAAAACCTCATCCATTGTGTGGTTCTACTTGGAGCTGCTGTGATCTGTCTTGAATGCATTGTCTTTTGATGGGAGTCCATAGAGGGGTTTGTGTTTAATTTCATACAGGTGCTTTGTTTTTGTGGGGTGGGCAAGTGATATGTGGTGGGGTTCCATGTGTGATGCATGAACATTGAGTCTCCTTTTGGAATCATTTGTTGATGTGAATTGTTTGGGATGTTTCTGCATGTGGTTCATGTTGTTTAGAGAGACTCTGATGTACAGTGGGGAGAATGGTTTGGAGACAGTTTACCTCCTGATCATTGAATTATTTTCCCTTTTGTTTTTTTCTCTCTCTCTCTTGGAGATGGTGTACAAGAGGTTCTCTGGTTTGATCCTTGGCTGGGGTGCCTTCTGTGTGGAGTTTGCATGTCCTCCCTGTGGTCGTGTGGGTTTCCTCCGGGTTCTCCGGTTTCCTCCCACTTCCCAAAGACATGCTGTAGGTGGATTAGACACTCTAAATTGGCCCTAGGTGTGTGTGCATGTGTGCCTTCTGTGGGAGATTAGGCTGGCAACTCGACACTGTAAAACTCCACTGCTAGTCACGAGCAGACAAGTGATTCGCTGTGGCGAGCCTTAACTGGGAAAAAGCTGAAAGAAGGTGATGGTGTATAAAATGTAAGACTAATGCAATGTAGAACAGCTGATCAGTGCAGAATTATTTAGATGAGTAAAAGAGAATGATAAATATTGCAGATAAGAATTCCAATGTTTTTGTGAATGTGTGGTGGTGTTATAAAATGCAGGGACAAGGTGTCTCCTTAAGAAGGAAGATTAATGTGCATGAAAAAGTGAATATAAGGACAGACTTCTCTCACTCAGCTGTATTTCTTGTATGGAAGTGCTAACCATTTGTCAAGTGAATGAGAAATGTGTTCCTGCTCTGGGTCGGCTGGGTTAGCTTAGTGTAGTGTTTAGTTATATCAACTATCTTTCCTGTTTTTTGTAGCAGTTTGTTTTTATTGTCTGTCATAATTTTTTTTTTTACAAATCACCTGCACAGTCTGACTAACTTGTACTGAGTGGTGACAGATATTTGAATATCCTACAGAAAATGCACACTAAGACAATCTAGATTATCAACTAAACTGTCTCTTATTAGAATGCTTTGATGGTCTGCAAACGTTGCATGCAGTATCTTTAAAGGTTGTGCAGCTAAATGTGCCTACTGGAGTCTGAATTTAACAGCTATGTTAGACCAAAGACAATTCTGATATCAGAACTGCATTCTTTGTTTAATGTTTTTCCTAATTACATGCAGAATGTTGATAAACGAGCAGCTGTCAAAACATTTTCTTTTTTCAGGAAGCTTAAAAACAATCCATGCAGTAAAGGAAAAAAAAAACGTAGGTCAGTGCACCAGGAATCTTGGTATATGCTTTCTTATATAGTAAATGTATACAGAGGACTTTGCTGAGTGCGTTTAACCACTGGAGGTGATGTCCGTTTATGCACTGTATCAGACAATATGTTATGTTGATGGGCTGATACCAGTGATTTTCTGCTGAAACATGATCTGTTTCTTATGGGCATTCTATAGGGGTCTACTATTGAGTTATTCTTGCTGTTGTAACTTAATTTGTAGACATTACTTGGACAGAGTATTACCATGTTTTTTCTAATTCCTTTAGTTATCATTGTTGTGCATTGTGATGTATGAGTAGTTTTTGACTTTCTTAGCCCTACAGTCTTGTATCACATGAAATTGGTACTTACCTGGGGTACTTACTGAGTGAAGTGAGACAATAATGAAAAGTTTTACATTTCCTAATGCTAGGATTATTTTGATTCCTGTGTATGGAGTTAGTGAATACAAAGCAGTATATCATAGTGGCGTGGTTCTATACAAAGAAAATAGAGAAAGGGAATGATCTTGCACTTTTCAAACATTATCTGAATGTATGGGTAGCTGCAAACTGACCCCTGGTTTAGCAGTCTTGTTCTTGGCTGTGACAAAATATAAATATTCTGCTCATTTTGATTTTTATTTTATTTTAAATTTGACTGTGATAGTCCGACTGGATACATATCCATTTTCAGCAGAGGCCCCAGGAGAAAAGCTCCAAACTTAAAGACAAGCAAGTTACAGTATATGCACAAACATGGTATTAACGCACAAGTTAGTCTCACATTTCAAGCGTATGAATACAGTTTATATGCAGAAGTATATACAAATATGCGGGTCTCTTATCAAACCTATAGGTGTAGCCTGTATACAGAGTATCTGCAAAGATATTCGTTTCTCTTTTCAAACCTTAGTGTAAGAGGGTAGTTGTTATAAATAAAATTGCAGGATTATGGAAGTGCATGAGGCTTTACTCAGGGTTAGAGCAAGGACATAACCAGTGAATTTTAAAATACTGTTTAGATTTTTTTGAACTGATTAAGGGAGGGGATCACAGTAAGGTCAGATGGGAGCGAATTCCTGGTTTTGCCTAGTGAATTAGTGTAAGTAAGAGTAATTAGTGGTTAACAATGTCAAAGGCCTTGGACAGATCAACCAGGTTTAAGGAGAATTCAGCTTTCAATTACAGTGCAGTCAACTACACTACAAGGTGTCTTGCAATATGACTTGTTTTTTCATGCATTTAAACATTGAAAGAACTGGAGTGGGTTTTGTGGGAGTGACCCATCTGTGGGCGTGGCTCAAATAGGGGTGTTCCTTGAGTTTGGTGTGGGTAGGGCTTAAGGGGCGCCAGAGCAGTACTTCGCCTAGGGTGCTGTTTCAGCTAAGGCCGGCCCTGCCTGAAGGGTTGCCTGGCTGTCCTGCTCTGGAGGCAGTTGGGGTTATTTGGCTCTACACCTGAAAGCTTGGGAGGCCATCACCTTGGATACGTGAGTGTTAAGTCCTATCCAGAGGTTATTCAGTGCCATTTTCAGAAGTTCCAAATCTAAATCCCTCACATCTCCTAGACATTCCACACTGTCAGAGACAGGAAGAAGCAGCTGTCGAGATTCAGAAGCTGCTGACAAATTGAGTCATCCAAGGGGTCCCACAAGACCAATGAGGATCTGGCATCTACTCGAGATTCTTTTTGGTTTGAAGGAATAATAAGGACCTCAGGCCATTCTTGGATTTGAGTAAGCTCAATCTGTTTATAAAACAAACCTTATTCTGGATGGTCCCAGTGCTGTTTATATTACCTCAGCTCAGGAAGGACAGCTGAATATGCTCTATTGACCTAAAGATAGACACACATTTAAGGAGAGTTCTGTACTTCTGGCTGGGAGCTGATCATTACCAATTCAGAGCACTGCCATTTGGCTCAAGTTGCAGGGACTTTAGGTCTTTCCTTAACTGGATGATTGGCTCCTAACTGCTCCCATGAGTGCATCCTTTGGCAGAGCCAGGGACACCTTACTCCATCTGTGCATTTCCTTGGAGATCATGGTCTGTTGCCAGAAATCAAGTCTCCATCCAGTCCAGTGACTAAAATTCATAGGTTGCCACTTTGACACCATTTCTCAGATTGCAAAGCTTCTTCTGAAGCTGTGGGGTACATGATGGTTTCTATCAGTCTGGTCTTGATAGCCAGGTATCACATGAGGGCTGTGTGTTGCCAGAGTCCATTGCAGTGTTCTTATGTAACAAGTCTGATGGAGTTTCCCATAATTCTGACGAATATATGTTGAGATCAGGTCAGATGGTGGCTGAAGTCACCCTGTGTATCCGATGGGAGACTGTTTGGTTTTCCTTCCCTTCTAGTCATAGTCATGATGGGTGCCTCCCTTCTGAGCTGGGGGTGGGGGGCATTTTGAAGGGTGGACAGTCCAAAGGGACCTAGTGTTTTTCCAAGGCCAGTCTTCACATCAGTGTCCTGGAGATGAGGAATGTTGTCCTGGCATTGCAGGCTTTTCAGGACATTATCACCAAGGGTGTGGTCTCAGTCCAGACAGACAATATGTTGATCGTTTGGCATCTGAACAGACAGGGGAAACATGATCTTGCCACCTTTGTCGGGAGGCCATGAGGGTCTGGCAGGAGGCAATTTCATCTCGGCAGTTTCTGATTACAGTACATATCCTGCGGTGGTCCAACATTTTGGCAGACAGTCTTAAGCAGGAGCATTCTCCTTTCTCATGAGTGGTCTCTGAATCTGAGAGTTGCTGCTCAGATCTTTCATAGCTGAAACAACTTCAGGTTGTGACCTGTTTACATCCATGTTCAACACCAAGTGTCATAGTTACTATGCCTTAGGCCTGCCTCAGGGACAGTCACCCAGGAACGCTCTTATGTATGCTTGGCTTCCAGTTCTCTTGTACGTTTATCTTCTGACCCCTTTATTCATAAAGTTTCTTCAGAAGGTAATCCAGTGTAGTGTGACTGTAATCCTCATATCCCCATTTTGGCCTTGTCAGGTTTGGTTTTCCTTCCTTTCTTTAAGCTCTTCTGAAGCATCCCCCTTGGGTGCTGATCCCCTTCTGGATTTCATCTCCCTTTCCTCCAGTCTGGATCTGCCCAGTCTCCAGAGCCTAAAGTTAACCTCATGGTTTCTCCAGTTCCCCTGATGACCAGAAATCCCAAGCTTTGCAGCAGTGTGGTGTTATATCTTGTCCTCCTTCTAGAAATTTTCTGCACAGAATGTGTACGCTAGCAAGTGGAAGTGTTTTGCTATTTGGGCTGACTCGTGGGATTTTGATCCTTATTCATCCCCCTTGGAGGCAGTTCTTGATTTTCTTGTGGGTTTGTTTAATGCTGGATGTCCTTCATGGATGCATCTGCAGTCATAACAAGTGGGTTGTCCTGTCGTCAGGCAGCCCTGCAGTCGGCCGGATTCCAAAGTCCGGGTCCGGCTTCGGCTGATGTCGCACTCCACCCGACGTCATCTCTGTTGGTCTTCGGGTATAAAAGCATCAGCCGACGCCATTTTCCTCAGTCTTTCTTGCCGCGTGGCGCCCGAAGCAGAAGCTGTTCGCAAGTGCCGGTCGGTCGGATCCAGAGATTACTTCTACCGAATTCTACTTCGAAGACTTCTAAAGCTAAGTACCCCGTTGGGGACTCTTTCTTGCCTCAGCCGATGTCAGAAAAAGTTAACAATTGTTTAACCTGTGGGAAACAAATACCTCATAAAGATTTCCACTCTTACTGTCTGCCTTGTTTAGGCCCAGCCCACGACGTAGCAGCCTGTTCGGCCTGTGCCTCTTTCAACCGACGAACGCTTAGGCGTCGGTCGGAGTTTGCAGAACAGTTTTTCGGTTCTGATTTTGCGTACATTATGCCGTCGGATCCTCCGACTACCCCCAAAAAATGCAAAGATAAAGACCGACACTCGCAGTCCGCGGTTTCGGCCGAAACCACGGAAAAGCAAACCGCGAGTGTGTCGGTTTCGGCCGAAACCGAGAAAACTGCTCAAAGTACAGCTGAACCTATTCTTACAACTGAGGCCCCTGCTACAACTCTTGAATCGACCTCAGAAATCTTACCCACTACGGTGGTTGACTTATCAGACACCATCCCCTTGGATGTCTCTACCCCAGCACGTGGTGCTGCTAGGCCTCCAGCTGCCATGTCCATTAAGGCCTTCGCCAGGGCTAAAGCAGCCAAGACTACTAAAACAGTGCCTGTTAACCCCCTCACATCCAGGCCCTCTTCTAGTTCTCAAATGCTTTCTTTGGCAGAAGATTTAATTTCTTTAATTAGAGGATCTCAATCTCACCCAGACAGGGCCTCTCAGCCCCAGAGAAGAGACCTAGGGCAGAGCCCTCTGAGCCAGTGTCTTCTGATGATTCTGCTGATGAATCAGACATAACTGACCAGCCTGAGGCTCCCTTCTCCAATTTTGAAGATTCTGATGCTGAAGAATCCATTCCAGCTGCTTCCCCACCAGAAGAATTCTCCTTTGGGGAAACCTTGCATGCCATGCGAGAACAGTTCCAATGGCAGCAACAGGATTTTTCAGACTCCAGAAAAGACTTAGGACCTTTCTGCACCTCCCACAGCACAGGCTCTTAGCTATACCTCCTGTTCTCCTGTGGTGGATGATGCTTTCAATGATGTTTGCTCCGCTCCAGATTCTTTACCCCAGCCCCTGCCAAACCAGACAGATTTTACAGGGTGCCAGATACTCATCACCACCTTTACAAGGCCCCACTTGCAGACCCAGAAACTATATCCCAGGGTCCCAAAGCAGTAGCCGCGACCACAGCTAAAAACCCTATTCCTTCTGAAAGGGAAGCAAGGTCACTAGACAGATGGGGTAAAAGGTCTACACTTCAGCTACTCTCTCAGCTAGAGCTTTAAACTGTCAGTTTCACATGATACAATACCAAGAGTTTATGCTTGATCAGTTAACTAAAAACTAACCACTGATGAATCTCTTGATAAGAAATATGTATTAGAGATGGTAAATAACATACAACAGGTTAGCAACCATTCCTTAAAATGTGGCTATGATGCACTGGAGGCTTCATTTAGATCAGCCATGACAGGCACAGTGATAAGAAGGCATGCATGGCTTAAGGAACAAGCTTTACCGGATCATGTTAAAGCTAAGTTGCTAGATGCTCCTATGGACAAGACAAGTTTGTTTGGTACACCTGCCCAGCAGGTTATGAAGAAAATGGAAGAAAAGGCAAAATCTGTTCAAACTGTTAAAGATTTCTTGCAGGTTCAACCCCAAGGTTTAGCAGGAACTGGCCTGCCAAAAATTGGTCCTTTCCTGACTCCACAAAATTTCAAAGGGGCAGGAATAGACGTTCCAGAGGCAGAAACCAATCCAGAGGAGGTGCCTACAGAGGACGACAGTGGCAAGGTAACAACAGAGGCACAGACACAGCCACTGCCACTACATCAGCACAACCACAGTGACTTAATCCTAAATCCGCCTACCAGGGAACAAATAGCAGCTCCTCTAGGCGGAAAGTTAACCTTATTTTCAAAGAACTGGCACTACATAACAAAAGACAAGTGGATTTTACAAACCATAGATCAAGGTTACCGGTTTCACTTCCACACTTTACCAGTCAAAAGAGGAATGCCAAATCTACCTCCAAATCAAAAAACAGAGGCTCTACACCAGATAATGGAGTTAGCAAACAAGAGAGCTGTGGAAAGAGTGCCAACAGCAGAACAAGGAAAGGGGTTCTACTCCAGACTATTCCTAGTTCCAAGAAAGGAAAAAAGTTGGAGACCAATTCTCGACCTGTCCACCTTAAATACATACATCATTGTCCCAAAATTCAAAATGCTGACCCTACAGCAACTTCTTCCCATGCTGGGCAAGGAGTCTTGGCTGGTAACTCTAGATCTCAGGAGGCATACCTGCACGTCCCCATTCGACCAATCTGCAGAAGATACCTCAGATTTCTTGCAGGATCAGAGCACTATCAATTCTCAGCATTGCCCTTTGGCTTATCTACTGCGCCCAGAGTATTCACAAAATGCCTGGCATCAGTAATCGCCCAATGCAGACTACAGGGAATTCAAATTTACCCATACCTGGACGACTGCCTGCTACAAGGGGACAACAAAAGCAAGCTGACAACAGATTTACAAAGGGTCATTTACTTGCTACAAGGACTGGGATACACAGTCAATTTACAAAAGTCAAGGCTGATACCATCCCAAACAAGGACATTCTTGGGCGCGGAATTGGACACAGTACAACAAATGGCATTCCTGACTACAGAAAAACAAAAAGAACTGCCTCTTTACTTCTTGGCACTAACAAAACTGAACAAGTTAACAGCAAGAAAAGTTCTGCAGGCCTTGGGCTTCATGGCATCATGCATAATCTTGGTCCCATTTGCCAGACTACATATGAGGAAACTACAGTGGTACCTAAAGAATTTATGGTCCCAACACAGACACAGTCTAGAAACAGAAATCCCACTAATTCCATGCTTAAAACAGGAGTTCCTATGGTGGGCTCAGGCATGCCAGTCAAACCCAGGCCTACCCTTTCGCAGATGTCAACCAAGCCAGACCATCACAACAGACGCTTCAGACCTAGGATGGGGGGCCCACATGCAGGACAAATGCGTGCAAGGATTGTGGACACAGGATCAACTTCACCTGCACATCAATCTAAAAGAAATGCTGGCAGTAAAACTGGCAATCCAAAAGTTCAAACCATTTCTCAAAGAGGGCCAGTTGATGATAAGGACAGACAACACCACAGTCATGTGGTACATCAACAAACAGGGAGGCACTCATTCATACCCCTATGCAGAATGACCTTGGAGCTGTGGACCCTGGCACTCAGCTACAACATTCAGTTACAGGCAATATTTGTACCGGGGAAAGACAATACTCTAGCAGACATATTAAGCAGAACCACTTCGGATGCCCACGAATGGAAGCTGCACCGGGACATCTTCAAGACCATCTCAAAGAAATGGGGAATGCCACAGATAGACCTATTCGCATCACCTCTCAATCACCAGCTCAAAAATTCTGCACAAGGACATTCCACCCACTAGCATGGAAAGTGGACTCACTCTCCTTCAACTGGAAAGGCCTAACAGCATATGCATTCCCACCTCTTCCTTTGATACACAAGGTACTACTAAAAATCAAGGAAGAACGTCCAAGGATAATCCTGATAGCTCCAAACTGGCCAAGACAACACTGGTACCCACTACTGAAGAGCATGTCTCGAACAATATGTGGCCAATACCCTGATGCCTTTGATGTTAACTCAGAACAACTACAGCATCATACATCCAAACCTAAAACGCTGCAACTGACTGCATGGAACATCACATAGCAGCAGCTAATCCAGAACTTTCCCAAAGAGTTAAAGACATTATTCTTGAAGCACGCAGACCTTCAACAAGAAGGAACTATGCTGGAAAATGGAAAAGGTTTGTCATTTGGAGTACGGAAAGAGGAAAAGATGTGTCAAACATAGATATGCCTAACATTCTGGAGTATCTGGCCGAACTTCTTCATTCAGGCCTGTCCTACTCCTCCATCAAGATACATGCATCAGCTATTTCAGCAGAATACAGCTTTGATCCACCTGTTTTTCGCACCCTTTGCTCAGGCAGTTCCTCAGAGGAATCAAGAATGTAAAACCTCCAAGGAAACCACCATTACCAGCTTGGGATTTAAACTTTGTGCTAGAAAAGTTGACACTATCACCCTTTGAACCAGCAGCAACAGCAGACCTACAACACCTGTCATGGAAAACTGCTTTCCTACTGGCAATTACTTCAGCAAGGAGGGTTTCAGAACTACAGGCCTTAATGGCAGTGCAACCCTTCCTAATCTTCCACCAAGATAGAGTGTCCATGAGGACTAATCCTACATTTATGCCCAAGGTGGTATCCAGAGTGTCTTTAAACCAGGCAATCCACCTACCTACCTTCTTTCCCAACCCACAAAACAGAGGGAAAGAATACTGCATACCTTGGATGTACATAGACAGCTACGCTACTACTTGGACAGAACAAAAATAGCAGAAAGACTGACCAACTTTTGTAGCCTATGCAACAGGAAGGGAAGGAAAAGCTATTTCCAAACAGACAATCTCCAAATGGATAGGAAATTGCATACGATACTGTTACTCCTTCCATGGAAAACCAATTCCACAGAACATAAGACCTCATTCTACAAGGGCAACAGCCACTACCACAGCCTTCTTACGAGGAGTGGCAACCAAAGACATTATTGAGGCGGCTACTTGGACCTCCGTGCATACATTTGCCAAGCATTATAATTTGCCTCTATATTCCAGATCCCGAGCAGGGTTTGCCACTGCTGTACTGCAAGGGATCCTAAACACACCATAATCTACTTTTATCCTCCTCCCTAGTTGGCTATGGTATTCTACCCACTTGTTATGACTGCAGATGCATCCATGAAGGACATAGTACAGTTTTGTACCTACCATAAATGTAGATGTCCGAACTGGATAGCATCTGCAGTCAGGATTACCCTCCCTCCTTCCCCTCTGTGGTACTCCTAGGGTGTTTACCCTCCTAATAGCTAGCTGTTGGGGGGGAGTCTTTTATGGTGTATTTGTTTGTATATATGTACATATATGCTTATTGTTGTGTTTACCTCTATCTATTTGGAAACATTGGCATCTATCCAAATTTTTAGCCTGCAAGAGGGCTACTGGCATCTGGGGCAAGAAACACTGAGGAAAATGGCGTCGGCTGATGCTTTTATACCCGAAGACCAACAGAGATGACGTCGGGTGGAGTGCGACATCAGCCGAAGCCGGACCCGGACTTTGGAATCCGGCCGACTGCAGGGCTGCCTGACGACAGGACAACCCACTTGTTATGACTGCAGATGCTATCCAGTTCGGACATCTACATTTATGGTAGGTACAAAACTGTACTTTTCTGTTATTCTGTGACTAAAGTACAGTTGGCAGCCATTTGAAACTTTGACATCAGCAGGATAATGTGCCTCTGGCTGTTGTAGAAGACTTTGAAAGACTTGCGTACAGGTACTTTGCTGCTACTGCCTCCTCTTTGGGATTTTGTTCCACCAAGGGATTTGCCTTTCATGTTCAGGTGCCTGTGGGCCATCCATTTAAACCCACTGCTACCATCTGTTTGAAGCTTTTGTCTTGGAAAATGTTGGGTTTGGTAGATTTTGCTTCTGCCAGTCCAAGTTGCAGGCTCTGTCTACTATTCCACCATATTTGGTTTTCCATAAGTATAGGGTTTCACTTCATATGGATCCTTCTTTTCTCTCCAAGGTGGCTACAGAGAATAATTTTAATCAAGTCATTCACTTTCCCGTGTTACTGATTTCTCCAACAAAGCTGGAATATTTGTTACATGTCTTGATGTGCATAGACATCTGAGATTTTATCTAGACAGGACAAAGTCTTTCAAGAAGTCTAAACAATTGTTCATCTCTTTTTCTAATTTTCTAAGTCTCAATTGGGTCAGCCTGTTTCTAAGGTTACGGGGTCCAAGTGGTTGTCAGATTGCATTGCCTTTGCATGTAGTTTGAAGGGAAAGCCTTTGCATCACAAACCAAAAGGTCATTCTGCCAAAACTGTGGCTACTTCCACAGCTTTTTTCTCTAGAATTTCATTGGATGAGTTATGTGCTGCTGCTGCTTGGGTGAGCCTTCAAACCTTTGTGTTCCACTACAAGCTGGACATTCATTTAAGATCTAGGGCTTCCTTCGGTTCCACCATATTGCAGAGTATCCTTTCATAGAACCTTCCAGGGTATTATGTGGCTGGGGACTCTGTCCCACAGGTTGAATCCAGATGGAAAAGACACCACCAGATATGAAAATTATGTACTCACCATAATGACAAATACGTGTTGCCTTTCTCTGTGTGGTTCAACCTTCTCCTGCTCCTTCCATTTGCCTGTCTGTCGAGTCCTTTTCATAAGATGACCAAGTCGGTGAGGTTGCTTTACTTTGTTGGTGATACTTTGGTGTCATTCCTTCTAGGGTGGTGGTTTGACAGTTGAGGCTGAGAGGGGCAAACTCAATCTGAGGTTCTCTAGGTTGAGTGAGGCATTATGGGTAGAGGAGACAGAGCTCAGCCAGCTGAATTGTTCCAGTCTCTGATCGGAGTCAGATCCAATAACTCAAGGGTTGAAACAGATGGAGAATGACAACACAGAACTATCGTTATGGTGAGTACATAACTTTTGTTATGGTTTTTACACATTGTATTTCATTGAATTATGGATGTACAACTGTCTGAAGAAAGTTGCTCCTGGAGGAGGAGAATCATTAATAAATCAGACTACTGGTTTGTGTGCTTTCAGTTCACAGTGCTGCGTTTGCATATCAATTTGCAGTTCTGTGGATGTACCACTCAGCAAGCAGCTTGTTGCCTTCAGGCAGATATTTGCACCTGCATAGTAACCAATAATAACACCTTTGAAACAAATGAAAATGTAGGAGCTTGTTTACTGTCATGAAATGAAACATTGGCTATAGTGGAATTCGTATTTGAAATCTCATTGCTGTACTTAATTAGTAGAACAGCTGTCATTATTTACACAAACTCATAGTCAGCATTCGTTATGGTCATGATTGTTCATATTCTTGTTTGATTTACCCTGTAGAGGTTGAATGACAGTGAGTCAGAGGATGTTCTTCACACAATAATTAACCCTAATGACGTCTACAATTCAGCACCCCCAGCAGAGTCCTCAGAGAGTGACAGTGGGATTTCTGATTATCAGCCTTCTGACAGTCCTCAGCACAGTGTCACAAGCCAACAAGAGTCCAGTTCTGCTGCCATCTTTGAGGTTGTGTATGACATTGGTTCCTTAGATGGAATAAAAACAGAGCCAGTACAAGATGACCTGGATGTTATATCCATAAAACTAGGTGAGCTGCTTTACTTTATGAAAAGACGTACTTTACTACCTTATTACTTGTTTCCTTAAGGCTTCTGAACACATTTGCAGTTTTGACTTGTTTTTCCTTTTGATACAGCATGCTTTTTTGTCATGAAAGATTGATTTTTTTTATAGATTTTTGTGTAGCGTATATGCCTGGTTAGGTACACACCAAGGGAGGCATTTTAGTCAATGATAGGTCTGATGAACACAGAATTCAGTGGAACAATGACTTCCTTGGACTTAAGACGCCATACCTTTGTTTAGAAGTAACACAACATAGTATGATTTCCTCACTCCTGTAGACATGTGATGGTCAAAGGCTAGATTACAGTTACCAGGGGTGGATGACTTCCTGAAAGATACTGTTATGCATTTCTTGCCATTTAGTTTTAGAACATGGCTCTGACACCAGCTGTTTGTCTCATCTCTTCCTGGAGAACATCTGTGTTTGTGGTTGATTGAGTGACAGCTCCTAATTTGCAATCATCTATAAATTTAGTCAGACAGAGGCCATTGACATCAACCACCAACACACTTCAGAGAAATAAATGCCAGAAAGGAGCGGTCTCAGGACCAATCCCTAAGAGACTTCTCTTGTGACTGGCATCTTTATAGAGGTGGACTTCCCAATTATTATAAATAATAATAATAACTCCCCAAATTATAACTTCCTGGATCCTATCTCTGAGCCAGCTGGCTGTCCACTGGGTTACATAAGTGTTTGCACCCAACCACTTAATGTTTTCAACAATGCCGAAGTGGGGGAGTTGTATCAGATGCCTTGGCCGGGTCAAGGTAGGCAATGTGAACCATTTTGTCCTCATCCATTGCTTTGGTGACCTTCTCAAAGAAGTTCACCAGGCTGAATAGGCATGATCTGCCCTTGATGAAACCAAACTAGGTTGGGTCCAGTATGTGGAGGTTTTCTGTGTCATTACTGATCATTTCCATGATGGTATCATGTTTGTGTTGGGAAATAGATTTGAGACTGCTGTATTTCTTTAGTATTTTGCTTGCAAAATCTAGTGACTGTTGTTTTCCTTGACTTGTCAAAAGCTACACTCTGCTCATTCAAAGACTCTGTAATATTGGACTTGATGGTCCCATCCCTTTCCCTTTGGTTTGAATGCTACCTGTCTGGGAAATCTCAAGCCATAAAATGGATAAATTATTACTTCTCCTTTCTCCCTGGGTAAGTTGGGGTATCTCCAGTGTCTATTATTGGGGCCTCTGCTTTTCTGCATCTTCATTAACATATCCACAAATCTGTTTAGCATGGCTCCATCATGCATCATATTAATGCCTCTGTTCTCCTAAGCTCTTGCCAAAAACCTAGACAAACTTCAGTAAGTTACCCAGGATACCATGCAGCTGCTTAATCATGGCTCATAACTATCTATTGCTCCTAAATCCCCAAATATCACAACTGATCCTGTTCACCCCAAAACAGCACTCTGAATTGAAACCGTTATTTTTACTAACCTCTTCAGATTACACATAGATTGAACTTGTGTTCACAAGACTGCTAGAAGTTACTGTTGATAGAAACTTGAAATGTGATCTTCATATAAGAGAAGTAGTCAAAAAACTCACCATACTTGCTGCACTTTGCAGGATCAAACCTTATTTTACTCTTGCAGCAAAAAAGCAGTTGGCATCTATCTTCCTTCTTCCAACTCTTCTCTATGCTTCTCCAGTACTGGTCAATGTGTATGCAGCACAGTCTGTTCTCTTACAGCAGTGCTATAATAAAACAACTAAACTTGCAGCTGATATGCACAATAAGCCCCATTACTTGGCCATTAAACTGTTCTTTTAGCTAGAAATGTCATGTTCCTTATAGGTTCATAGGTTTATACCAGGCTATCTGCCCTAAGGCATTTATAAGCCTAGCCCAAAGTTATGTGGCTTACGCCACCCCTTATGTTAGAAATAATGTGCCCATTAGTTTGTTGTGCCTCTGTCCAGCAGTGACACAGAGATGATTCCCGGGGTAAACCTACGATCTCCCATCCACCGGTCAAGATTTCTCTTGAACAGAGCCAGCGAGGTGCTCTGCCTCACATGGACCGGGATTTTATTCCACAGCATGGGGAGTCTCTGGGTGATAAATCTATCCCTCCAGCACGTCCTATTTATATCCGTGCTAAGGTTTAAGTCACTTGCTCTAGTGGTTCTGGTGGATTTGGATTTTTTGAGGTGGAGCATGTCCATTAATTCCGGGTTGGTCATGGCCTTGTATGTCAGGCACAGGTCACCTCTGAGCAGACGGTATGCAACTGAATAGAGTTGGAGTTTCTTCAATCTGGCAGTATATGACAGGTTTTGGAGTCCCTTTATCCTTTTGGTGAGGAACTTTTGGGGTCTCTCCAATTGCTGCAGGTGTCTGGTGAGATACATCCCGAATGGGGCATTGTACTCGATCATTGGTCTGATAAGTGAAGAGTACAAGGGAACAATGACCTCACTTGATCTGGATGTGAATCCCTTCATGATCAGATGGGCAATGTAGAAGGTCTTTTGAACCACTTTAGCAATGTGAGTGTCAAACGAGAGGCCACTGTCAACCTGGGTACCCAGGTCCCTGATAACCTCTTCTGTGCTTAGTGGGTTGCCATCTATATGGTAGCTTGGGGTTACCTTGTTTTTCCCGAAGGGTATGACTATACACTTTTTTGCATTTAACTTCAGGCCATGGCTCTGGCACCAGCTATCAGTTTCCGTGAGACCCCTCTGAAGGATGTCTGTGTCCGATGTACTATCCACTATGGCACCCAGTTTGCAGTCATCCGCAAACTTTGTCAGCCATAGTCCTCCTATGTTTGCCTGTACTTCTGAGAAGTAGATGCCGGACAATAGGGGACCAAGGACTGAGCCCTGTGGGACACCACTTGTAACCGGCTTGGAGTCTGACATGGCTCCAGCAACTCTAACCCTGTGGGTTCTGTCCTTTAGCCAGTTTGCAACCCATCTTGTGACATATGGGTTTACATTTAAGCTGGTAAGTTTCTCTATGATACCCGAGTGGGGTATTGTGTCGAAAGCTTTCGCAAGGTCAAGGTAGGCTGTATGGACTGCCTTTCCCTCATCAATGGCCTTGGTAACTGTTTCGAAGAAGTCGACCAAGTTCAAAAGGCAAGATCTGCCCTTGACAAAGCCAAACTGGGTTGGGTCCAAGGTCTGCAAGTCCCCTATGTCCTTGTTTATGAGTTCCATTATGATCCTCTCCATAGCTTTGCAGACCAAGCTTGTTAAGCTTATGGGGCGGTAATTACCAGGGTCCGTAGAGGCACCACCTTTGTGGAGTGGGACCACAGTTGCCGTACGCCACTCCTTCGGCACATGTCCTGTGGTAAGGCTAAGATTAAACAGCTGCCTTATGTGCGGGTTTAGTTCTTCATTGAGTTCATGTAGCACACAGCCGGGAACACCATCCGGTCCCATTGATGCTGTGTTTTTAGCTTTAGAGAGAGCAGCTTTCACCTGCGCATTTGAGATGTCTGGGAGGCTACACTCTGTTGGGATAGTTATCTCTCCTTTTGGGGGGGGGGGTGAAGTTTGCACTGAACCTGTCTGCCAGTATGTTGGCAATGTCTGTGGGTTCAGTGATTTTTGTATCATTTTGGACTAATTCTGAGCATATCTGGGAGTTTCCACCCAGGTTTCTGACATAGCTGAAGAAGGCCTTATGATTGTCTTTTGAATCTATGGCAATTTTTTTCTCAAAGTTGGCCTTGGATGATTTTATGAGGGATCGTAGTTTCTTGCTAGTACTGATCAAAGATGCCTTCCCTTTTTGGGATTTTGCTCTATCATGTAATAGCTTTCTCCTCTTATTGTAAAGTTTGTTTATGGCTGGGGTCCACCAGACTGGACATTTGCCCTTGGTGGAAAGAGTCTTGGTTTTATTTGGGATTGCCTGATCCATGCAGTCCTGAAGGTGTTCATAGAAGGCATTTGTAAGGGCTTCTGCAGTTTGGGTTGTGGTTTCCATTGGCTCGGGGGCCTTGAAGGATACCACACCTGTCTTGAGTAGTGTGAAGTTTGCTTTAGAGAAGTTCTTCACTGTGGTCTTTTGTTTTGGGGTGGGGGCGATGTGGATTTCTAGTGAGATTAGTTTATGATCTGATCTCACCAAAGAGGGATATACTTCGTGTGGAGCATTTTGTCCCCATGTTTGTGATGATGAGATCTAGTATATTTTCTCCTCTTGTGGGGACGGTGACTAGTTATTCCATGGCATTTGAATTTATGAACTCCAGGAACCTTTGGGCTAGAAAGTTGGGGCTTGAGTAATGTTCCCAGTCTATATTCGGGTAGTTGAAGTCACCCAATATGATGGTGTTTGGTGATACATTTATACCCTCCAGTGTCTTCAGGAAGGCTGTGTGGGTTTCCTGAGTTTGAGAGGGTAGCCTGTAGCATGCTACAAATTGTAGAGCAGTTTTGCCTATGGTTAATTGCACCTGGATGGTTTCCGATGCTTCGTGCATAGCCACCAACCTGGAGGTGTGGGTATCCTTGATGAATATGGATACACCCCCTCCTTTTGTGGTATGGTCCGGGTTTTGGGGTCGGAACGCATGATATGAGGTAAAACCTGATAGTGCCGGGGTGCTCTCAGGAGCCTTGAACCAGGTTTCGGTCACAGCACAGACATCGATGTTCTCCATACTGAGAAGGGCCTCGAGTGCATGCATTTTGAGATTTAGACTTCTGGCATTGAGCAGCATTACCCTTAGTTTCTTCCCGTTTTTGTTTTCTAGGGTGGTAGGTTTAGAATTTGAGCCTTGCCTAAAAAAGGCACTATGGGGGTGGCAAGAGCATTAGCCAATATCCAGAATCCCAGGGGTGACAGGTGCAAGCCGTCCCTTGCGAAGCAGTGTGGCTTGTCAAGCATGTCATCCCAAGCAGACAGACACTGGATCCCCTTTGAATGACACCAGAAATTAAGCCAATTGTTAAAGCTGATCATCTTGTCACTATATTGTGGCATCATTCGTGGTGAAGGAAGGATACTGCTCAGGGTCAGGGTCATACCTGCCTGGGCTACATAATCAGAGAGCTCCTCTATGTCTCTTTTCATGTAGTCCAGGGAGGTACGTCTCAGGTCGTTCACACCAGCATGGACAATGACTGTGTCATACTTGTATTTGCCGTGGAGTGACCAGAGTGCTTGTGTTATGTGGCGGATTCTAGCGCCCGATAGGCAGCTTACCGTGACCTTCTCCTTGTTCAGCCTGGTGAGTGGGATTTGTGTATTTCCCAGTTGAGATTTGCACACCGAATTCTAAACAGGATGCTACAGATTTATGCTCTAAATAGACCTTAACACAACACAGAAGAAGCTCTTCTCCAAGTAACCATGTCATATAATTCTGCTGGAGACTCCTTATATGCCCCATTCATCTCTAGAATGTGGAACTCCCTATCCCTGGTTGTCAAACAAACCTGTAAACATAACTTCTTTAAACTGAAACTTAAACTACATGTGAAAGAACTGCCATCTCTGCTCCAGTTCTACTCCCAGTGAGTAATGTCCTGCACTTTCCTAGATGCTCACTACTCTGTTGCTTATGTCTCTAATCTCTACTATTCTGCCTTTCTGCCCACTGTGCCAATACACTATACAGCATTATTGTGTACAACAGGTACAGCACACAGTTGCTCTTACTAATGTTATGTATTGCTGTTTCTCTGTGAACTGTTGTAGTCCTGTACTGTATGCACTATAAGTTTAACAACTATGGTACCATGTTTCTGATATTTCTCTACTGTATCTAGTGTTTGAAAAATTTAAACCAGTGTACTGTGTATGAAATAGTGAAAACCTCCTGTATGTATATACCACTTGTACTGAGTACTGCGATTTGAAACTTTGAAAAGTACTGTATGCATATACCAATTTACTGTATTCCCAAAACTGGGAACATTTTTTTTCTCTTTATTAACTACAATTTGGCGCTTTTCTCCCTGTGTTTTTACTGTGCCTAGTTGGACTTTCCCAATTAATAAATGCTAGTTATAAAATTAATAAATCTCTGAGTAAATCTTAGTCATACATTAGGAATTTAGGTTGTACATTGTTTCATTTTCAGATGATTTTTTAGACCAGTTACTGCCTATTACGAGGAGCCCAAACCATCTAGATGTGGTTTTCACAAATATCGCATTGTCATACACTACATCAGTAGTTATTCCCTCACTGGTCAGATCTGAACCCCTGCCGTAATATTTTAAGATTTAAGCCAAAGGTGCTTGACAGATTAAAAAAAAAAAGAACTCTGGTTAAGTAACAGGACACAACAAGTCAGGGTGGGGGGGTGCATCTCTTTGCTGGTTGTGGCTACTTGCAGCACCACACAGGGGTTTTTGCTGGGGCAAGTTATTTTCAGACCATATTTCCCAGATATTAAGGAGGCCGTGGGCTGTAGATAAACAAAACCATGCTGATGCTTAATATTTTGTATAATTACTTTGGATTAATTACTCTAAAGAAAAAGTCCACCCTCTCCCAGAGTTTAACTCAACCCTTATGTTTCTTTAATTGAATAAAAGAACGATAGCAGTGGTAGATTTGTGGTAATAATAGATTATCAGCATGGAAACATTACATTAGCATGATTTTTATATTTTACCCAAAACTATTATTAAGGAACATAAGTGAATTATGGGAGAAGTAGTTACGCTTCCAGCAAGATGTTATTCATGGGTGGGTAGTGGGATCTGATATGCAGTAGCGAAGATGTACTGGGGGGATCTAGTTGAGAAATTATGACACAAGATGGTAGATTTCTGAAGAAATTTATGGGAATGTTTGGAATGGGAGATGTGAACTTATTAGAAGGAACCCAGACAGAATTTCCCTATTATTCTCCAAGGTACAATAACTGGATTAGACTGGGCAGAAATTATATTTCACAGGAGCATGGGTATTTAATTGAATGGTTTGAAACATGCCCAATAACTGTTGTCGATCATGTACTAATAAAGACTAAGGTAAGGCTGTAGGGTAATAAAGTAAAAATGAGACACTGGAGATTATCTATTTATCTGTTTAAAAGAGAGGGAACTAATGAATGAGTAGTGGAACTGATTCAAGAGTTCATAGGTTTATAGGTTGGTACTAGGCTATCGGCCCTAGGCCCTATACAAGCCCAGTCATAACAATTCCCTGGCTATTTCTTCCCACACTATTTACTTCCCTGGACCCCTGTCTAGCAGGGTGACTGACGTGATCCCTGGGGTGAATTTCCTTTTTCCCATCCAGTCGTCAAGGTTCCTTTTAAAGAGGGCCAAAGAGGTGCTCTGCTTGATATGTATGGACAGTCTATCCCAGAGTCTGGGGAGTCTCTGGGACAGGAACCTATCCCTCCAGCATGTGTTGTTTATTGTGATGACGAGGTTTAGATCTCTGGAGCGTCTGGCTCTGAGGAATTGAGATTTCTTTAAGTGTAGCATGTCCAACAGCTCTGGGTTTGACATGGCCTTGTACGTTAAGCAGAGTTCACCTCTGAGTAGACGATATGCGACAGAGTATAGCTGGTGTTTTTAAGGCGGTCAGCGTAGGGCATCTGCTTTAGGCCTGTGATTCTTTTAGTGAGGTATTTCTGTGGCCTTTCCAGTTGTTGCAGATGTCTTGAGAGGTACATACCAAACAGGGCATTGTATTCTATAATGGGTCTAATGAGGGATGAGTACAGTGGGACAATGATCTCCTTTTTTCTGGAGGTTGTTAGGGAAGATGCAATTCTGATGGGATAGCTGAGGAGTGGGATAAGATGAAAATGGATTTATGGTAGATATGAGTGACAAAGAGATGAGAAAGAATCATAGGAATTATTTAGATAGATTATTTAAGGTTAAAGTAATGTAGACAAAGGGGAATCTTACAAAACAAGGAGAGGAACAGTAGTGGTAAAGGGAAAATAAGGGAGTGTTTGGATAATTTGCAAGAGATTAGAAAGGCTGCTGTTAAGCAAGTATTTCCAAATGTAAGAGAGCTTATGACAATAAAAAAAAAAGACCTTCTAGAGGTATTCTGGAAATTCTGTGAAAATCTGTATATGGCACAGGAATGGGGAAGCCAAGAAAATACACAAATGGCTATACTAATGGAAGACTTAAATATGCCAATATTAGAGAAACGTGAGGCTCAAGAATTAATAGCGAAGATAGGAGAGGAACCATTCAACAAGGAAGTCTCCAATCAGATGGTGCTCCTGTGGGAGTTTGGAAATTAGGAGGGAAGAAAGTGATAATGATCTGCAAGATTTTGTTTGACAATATTTTACAAGAGGGACAATACTCGCATTTTGGAAGAAAACTATGGTGGCTGTAATGCCTAAAGAGGACAAACACCATTTAAACCTAACTTCACATAGACCGGTTTCAATTCTGAACCATGATTATAAAGCATTTATGTGTATGCCAACTAAGAAAATAGTTAAGGTGTTGTCAAAACTGACTTGGATTGATGTGGTTTTGTGGAGGGGAGGCAAACATTTGACAACATTAACTGAACAGTGATGATCCAGAGGGAAGGAGAGTGCAAGGAAATCCCGCTATTGTTGGCAAGTCTTTATGCAGAGAAGGTATTCATTAGAGCTAGCTGAGATTTTATGAGTAGGGCAATGGCAGCTTTTGAGTTTCCTGATAGAAGTGTGGGGTTAATAAGAAAGGTACACAAACGGTGAGAAGTAAGAATCAAGGTGTCAGTGCTCCTCTTAGATAAACAGAAACCAGGTTTGGGTGTCCCCTTTTCCCTTTGTTATTTGTCTTAAATTTAGGGCCAGTGGTGAAGAAAAAGGGCACTTAAAAATTCAAGGATATAACTGGTATGGTACTTGACACATTCACCTCAGTGGAGCTCAGGAAGTTTGCACTGTAACTTCCAATGGGTGGAGCCTACGCCTTGTGACAGAATCAAATTATGTCCACACATTTCAAACAAATGTTCATATTATTGGAAACATAGGGATTATGAAATAAGTATAAATTGCAAACTCTTCAGCACAAACTATTTTTTATAGTGGTAGTATTCTTTAGGTTCAACTCCTTAAACCAAATTTTATAAGTCACAGTAAACACAGCAACTATTACATTTGTAATATTTTGTAAACAACTTGCAATATCACAGCAACCACTCAAGTTACACAAATACTGTTAGCAGCATTTTATTCATCTAGCTGAGAGCTTATGTATGAAGCTGAGGAGTTCTGTCTGTGTTACTTGGTCGTTGAAATATTTAGGAAAATGGGAAAATTATATCTCTATAAATTAATATCATAAAAACAACTGCTAGTATCTATTTACCTGCACTAGACAAAAGTCAAAGATTGTTGCTGTTGTGTGAGTTTTAAGATGAAATCTTTTAAAACCTTGCACATAGCATGGTTTTGGAATTATTGATGCAAATATGAACAAGCAATATTTGATGCCTAGAGGATATATATGTAGGAGTTAACTGCAGATGCACCTGGAGGCATCACTCGGATGTAATGAGTTAAGAAAAAAATAGCCTTATTTACAGCTTATGATTTTGCACTTGGTAAATCCAGAGAAGGATATTTCAGTGCTGTGGAACATTTTGAGACCGTTTCAGTTTTTTCGGGATGTAAAATAAGTGAAGGTAAAACAAAGGCTTTATTAGAAAACTGTACCCACACATGAATCTGTTCAACAGTACCCAAATCTGTCGGCACATAAGATGAATTATGTAGCTTTTTTTTATTAAAAAGGATTTTATTATGGCAAGTAGTGGTATGTGGGAAGAGACTAAACAAAAGGTAATATAAACATTGAGAAGCTGGAAGCTTTGGCTGTGGGTATAGAGTAAGGTATGAAGTGAAAATGTGTCCAGTCCCTTTAACATTATATACAGGTGAGGTATATGTTTATCAACGAGAAGAGAAGCTCTGAGCCAAAATTAATAAGGAATTTATTTGGGAAAAAGCGAGTAAGAGGTAAGTGGGATAAATTGTTTCTCCCGACAGAGCTTGGTGGTTTAGGCTCAACAGACTTGATGGGATACTTTAGAGCTTTACAGTTTAAGGCTTATATACACGACAGAAGAAGAGTACAAATTAAAGTGGAAAGAAATAATGTTGGGGGTGTATGTAATACGTAGAGAGAGTAGGATTTTGGATACAGGCCCTTAAAGAGAACAGAAGCAACCACACAAAATGTCACATTTATAAAGTAGCAGAAACTATTTGTGAAGTTAGGCAATATGGGAATGAAGAACAGAATTTTACCAGTAAGGGGGGGGGGGGGGTGTAAAAAAATAAGAAAGAAGGAGCTGGGATTTATTGGAGAAATTTGTCAAAGCAACAAATGTATTGAAAGTAAATAATTGGGGGAAGTCAAAGTCTTAGAGTGGGATGAGGCCAAACAGAAGTTTGGACTGCAGGTTGGAGACGACATTTCTTACCAGAAATTGGTAATAGAGTATAGATGAGGTGAAAAGGGGAGTGTTAAATGAAAGACCAGCTTTGGTTGAGTTCGTAGTCAAGTCTATAACAGAAGCTGTGATTAAAAAGGGATAACTAGTAGGGCATGTAAAATAATGCACAGTAACTATAATAATCAGAAGAGGTTAAGAAAGACTGGTAAATGAGAATAGAAAGGCAATGTACAAAGGATTAATGGGAGGATATTTTTATACTCCCAAATATGAAACAATGTGTAATGTGTAGGATTTTTGCATGAATGTGATTTTGTTGGTATTTTTATACTCCATGTAGACTTTTCAGAGATTTTTTCCACAAGGTAGACAGCGATTGTTGGAGGTTTGGTGAGAAAGAGGAGAGTATTTGGGAATGTGTTTTTTTTTGTAAATGCAACAATTTGGTAGATTTTAAAAATTCCTGTTAGGGTACCTAGTCAGATATGTTGAGGGAACATATTATTGTAACTAAGGAAATTATTCTTTTAAACTGGGATATAGAAACTGAATTGCCTCGACATAGTAAAGCCCTCCTGCATTTAGTGTTACTGTTGGTTGCCAAAAAGCAATTAGTTGAAAATGGAAATGAAAACAAATCCTACCATAACAGAATTATTGAATGTTGTAAAGGACATAACATAATTGGTGGTGGGATCTTTAGAAACGAGAAAGGAGCAAACTGCATAGTTATAAATGGAATTTGAGGAAACAATACATGTTGTTCTGGAGGAGGAACAGTGCAATTTCAGGGAAGGCAGAACTTGAGCAAACTATGTGATGTTAAACTGAATGATGATGATAATTATTAAGAAAACCATATGTGCATTATGCTTGAAAAAGAAAAGAAATCCTTGTAGTGGCTTGTGTTTTCTTTGATAGCTGTCTGTGTGCACATGTCACTATAAAATGTGAAGTTAATTAAGGTGTTATAAAAGCTCTTGCTACATTATGGTTCTAGTATTGTTTTGGTGCCAGAAATCTACTTGTACTGTATAAAACCTGTATTTCCTTTCCATGGAATCAAAGGAAGAGAAAGCACCCCACCCACCTTTTTAAGCTTAACTTCTGACATACGTGGGAACAGAAAATTATCATTGAATTTAATTTTTGCAAAATGAAAATCGCAAAAAAAAATACCTGAATGGCAAATTTTTCCCAGGGCAAGTAAACACTTGTCCAAACTTCAATGAAACACACGGGAGTAAATAAAACCCACCAAGGTGGGGGGTTTTCCCCCACACCCCCATAACTATATATACCAACTCTGGGATTGCACTACAGTGTAGAAAAGGTCATGATGGATAAGTGTTTACTTGCCCTGGGAAAAAAATTGTATTTTCTGTAACTGCAGCAGTTTTATAGAAAGTGGTGTTAGTTTTGCAAGCATTAACTACTTATTTGAGATGCTGAAGGATTATGGCTCTGATGAAGTGCTAGTGTACTGCAGTATGACAACTCAAGGGGTGGCAATGCCGCAGAATCGAGATAGTGTAATGTAGGAAGGCCTTTGTGCTTCAGTTAAAAAATCTCAAAGTAAAGAACAGGCAGTTGCACCATTTTTCCATTTTCTCCCTACTGCTGCAGACACTGGTCTGGTGAGTAACAAAACTGATTATTTCAAGTGTTATTTAAATGCTGTTGGATAGCAATAGTAGCTTTGACATTTCAGGAAAAATGTAGGGGACGGTCTGGGGAGGGATGACAAAATAATCCTTTGAAAAAATGCATTTTAGCTATTTTCTTTGACAGGAGAAGTAAGACTGCTGTGAACAGCTTAAAATAAGTGTTGAGAGAAATGTGTTTGATTGTCCTTCAGGAAACGATGCAAACTCTATTGCTACAGAAGGTGTATTTAGATGTCTGTGACTCATATTGCCGCCAGTTGTATCTGAGTGGCATAGGAAGACTTCATTAATTCCTTCCATCTGGCATGACTCCTGTAAGGGTGCTTGAAATGGATTCTGTGAAGGGGACAAAACACTAAAACAAAGTCCTGTAAGAGGCCTCATGTTAACAGTTTTGTGAAAAATCGTATTAAAATTTTATAAGAAGCATCTAGTCTGATTTTAAAGCATTTAAGTAGCTCAGAAAACAAAGCTGCAATAGAAAATAGACATATTTTGGAGTTTGCAAGTAATAAAAAGAGGCAAAAGCTCTTCAAAATGATCTACAAAAATATATACCTTGTGCAGTAGTAAAGATTTGATCTTTAATGCCAGTAAATGAAAATGAAATTTGCTAAAAAGATATAAGCTATGATTACAAAATAAATGGCAACATCATAAAAAAAATAACACAATCATTTATGATAATAAAATAATGGTAAATAGTTTAAATTTTCACTGGTGTTTATTTTTTTCTGTAGTCCCTCCAGTTCTCTGGGTCATGTCTAGTCACTCCAGAGAAGTCATTCTGCCATCCTGTAACTCAGTGGTCCAGCTCATTATTGAAAACATTGCTGCAGTGTTTACATTTCAAAAAGCCACCTGAAACAATTTGAAACTGTAAAATTATTTCTTACCATAAAAAGAAATCGTACGATTGGAAAACTTGAAATTTATGTTTAGCGTTTGGGAATTGTCATTATATTCTGTTTCTTATAGGTTACTTTGAGATGACCTTCTTTACCTGGCATGCTGGTAATGTCTAATTCATTTCTTGTTCTATTTGAAAGTCTCTTCCTAGAATGGTCCACTGGGAAGTTAACACCAGCTTAGTAAATCTGCAGATAAAAATACATAGATTTGAATCTTAATGTCTCTGCCAAATATTGTACTGGGCATCATAGGTAATTACTAGGCTTTGCCGTCCAGGGGTTGATAGAGGGGCCCAGCCAAAGTTCCTAGTTGCCCCCAAGCACTGTCTGGCTAAGTGACTTGCTTTAGTAGTAACACAGTAGAAAATTATAGAATCAAAACCTGTACCAAAAGGCTACAGCTCACGTCTTTAACCCTCTGCACCAATTGCCAGACTTAAAACTCTCTCAAGTTGACATTGCATGCTGCTGACTTAACAGATTTAGACAAAGAAAAGCTTTTTGGGTACAAACATTTTTTTACTCCTGATATCTCCGCATTTCTAAATACACTTAACTGCAAGATTGTGCAGCTTTGGGAATAGGGAGAAGCTTCCTTACCTCACATTTCTGTGACCTCACTGAAATAACTACTTGAGTAAACATGGGAGTCGATTAAAAAGAATCGACTAAACTTATTTCATGTATTTACTTTGCGATATTCTCTGTACTTCCCAATGTAAATATCAGTAATAATAATAATATGCAGCACCTTCTAAAATTACAGAATAAGGTTCCTGTTACAGTTAGAAGTCAGTTGTTTTCTCTCTTAAAGAACTATCTTTATGTTTTTATTTGCATTTGTTAAAAGGATAGATGTTCTTCGTGTTTCACTGTTGCAGTCATCACATTTGGGTTATCCCTGACAGGGTAGCCCTCAGTCGAACTGAATACCAGAAGGTTAGTATTTCTGCTTCGGTTGCTGTCGCTCCAAGACTGAATTCAGGTCATAATTAATATAAAATAAGGCAGCCGACACCATTACTTCAGTCGTTCTTGCCAAGGAGCCCGAAGTAAAAGCAGTTCGCATGAGTGCCGGATTCTTTTTTTCTTGCTCTAACCAATGTCAGAAAAAGTTAACAATTGTCTTACCTGTGGAAAGCAAATACCACACCAAGACTTTCATTCTCACTGCGTCACTTGCTTAGGCTCAGACCACGACATCCCCTGCTATCGCTTTTGTGCTTTGTTCAACGTCAGAACTATACGTCATCGGGCTGTTATTGTAGCTAGATATTTTCGCTCTCAGTCCTTGAATTCCAATATGGCTTCGGTAAGCCATCCAACAGCAGATCTTCCAAAAAACCATAAGGATAAAGACAGAGACAGACCACACAGGTCCAAACCTACTAATGACGCTTCCGTTAAGCTAGTCGTCAGTTATCCTGTCCTCAGTGAGGGGCTTTCACAGCTGCTTCTGTGGATTCGCAGGCCGCTACTGAGACCCTTTCGGAGTCCGGTATGCAGCGAGACTCTTCATCAACTAAGGATCCTGCGGATGTCTCTACTTTGGATGGGTCCGGAGCCGCTGAGCAGGCACTGGCTTCCGAGGAAGTACTTTGCACTACCGATTCTTGACACAGACCGACGACTTCTTTTGCGTCTGCCGTTCTTTCAAAAACTACTGAGTTTCTAAGGCCCAGGGTACGAACCACACCCAAGAGACCAACAACCCAGTCTCATGCACCTGCTTCCTTGCCTCAGTCTCAAATGCTTAAAACGGTGGAAGACCTTATAATGCTGATCAGGGGAAGCCAAGCTACCCCTTCCAAAAGAAAGAGATTTGTCCCCAGTAGTTTTATCTGAACAGAGGAATCCATTCTTTCAGCCTCTTCACCCAAGGACTTTTAGTTTGGGGAAACCCTACATACTTGAAGGGAGCATTTCCAATGGGAATGTCAGGACTTCCCTCAGTCTAAAAAGAGACTCAGGGAATTCTTAGACCTTCCACAGCACAGACCTCTGGCCAATCCTCCTGTCCTGGATTTTGTGGATGATGTTTTCATGGAATCTAGTTTGACTCCTGGCACTCTCCCTCCTGCTCCCAGGAAACCTGACAGGTACTATAGAGTCCCTGACTCTCACAAATTTCTTTTAAAAATCCTACTGCTGACCCTGAGGTTATTTCTCAAGGACCTAAAGGAACTAAAGCAACTTCTGCTAAGAATCCCACCCCCTCAGATAGGGATTCCTGAGCATTAGACAGATGGGGTAAAAAAGTATACATCTCTGCTACGCTTGCAGTTAGAGCACTAAATTGTCAGTTCCATATGCTAAAATTTCAGCAACATACCATGGAACTCCTCAAACAAAAATATCATCTTTTCCATCTTGTGCAGAAAATAGAGTTACAACAGTTAATGCATTCTGCAAGTGAAATAACTAAGCACACCTTACAATGTAGTTTTGATGCCCTAGAAGCATCTTGCAGGGCAGCAGTCACTGTTCTTAGAAGGCATGCTTGGCTTAAGGAACAGCCCCTGCCAGACCAAATCCAAATTGTTGGACGCACCCTTGCACAAAGACAGCTTATTTGGCTCCAAGGCAGAGGAGGTCTTAAAAAAGATGGAAGAAAAAGCTAAATCTATGCAGACAGTTAAGGACTTCCTGCAGGTCCAGCCACTCAGGATCAGTAGGCATTGCCCCTCCAAGCACTGGTCCTTTCCTGCTTCCACCAGGTCAGCTCAGCCCAGACCCAGGGGAATCAGGCCCCCCAGACAACAGCCCCAGGGAATGCCTCTTCAAAACCAGGGTGTGCTAAGCCACCCCCTCATGGTAAGAACTCACAATGACTCTCCACTTCCACCCCCTCCCTCTGCCCACCTGCACTTGCCCCAGGAGGAAAACTCTCCTTCCACGCAAGCACCTGGGTCACCATTACCAACGGCCGCTGGGTCCTCAACTTAGTGTCCCAGGGATACAAATTTTATTTCCACACTCTACCAACTTTAAAAGGGTTCCCAGATCTTCCCCCAAACCAGTGGGCAGAGGCCAAAAAGCAAGTCCGTTCCATGCTGTCTGAGGGCAATAGAGCACGTTCCTGCAAAACAGATATGCCAAGGTTTCTACTCTAGACTCTTCCTGGTACCCAGAAAAGAGGGCACCTGGTGCCCCATCCTCGAACTATCATTCTAAACACCTTTCTGGTGATACCAAAATTCAAAATGCTCACCCTCCAGCAAGTACTGCCTATGCTCTCCAAGGATGCTTGGTTAGTCACCCTAGACCTAAAAGAGCCCTACCTACACATCCCAATTGGGGAATCATGCAGAAAATATCTACATTTCAGGGCAGGATCACTGCACTTTCAGTTCTCTGTGCTTCCCTTTGGCTTATCCACTGCCCCCAGAGATTTCACAAAATGTCTGGCTCTCACCGTTGCTTTTTGCAGGCAAAGAAATATTCAAATGTACCCATACTTAGACGACTGCCTAATTCAGGCAGACAGGAAAAGCTGCTCAAGCACCTGGCCTTTGTAAAGGACCTACTGACCTCCCTAGGGAACACAGTGAACAAAAAGTAATCCATACAAGTACCCACCCAAAGGATTATATTCCTGGGAGCAAGCCTGGACACAGCATCACAGATGGCATTCCTTACACCAGAAAAGCAAACCTACCTGACAGCCTATTTCTCTCAACTAGCCACCAAACCCCAGTTATCTGCAAGGAAAATCCTGCAAACTCTGGGGTTCATGGCTTCTTGCATTCTACTCATTCCATATGCCAGACTGCATATGAGGAAACTACAATGGTACCTAAAAACCCTTTGGTGTCAATACTCTCAAGACCTGGAAACTCTTACACCAATAATACCTTGTTTAAGGAAAGATTTTCTTTGGTGGGCAGCAGCATGCTACCACAACAAGGGATTACCCTTCTCACAACCCCACACCACCCAGACCCTCACCACAGATGCATCAGACTATGCCTGGGATGCACACCTGGACGGCAGGTGCATACAGGGCCAATGGAGCCCACATCAAATACATCTGCACATCAACCAAAAAGAGATGTTAGCTGTCCAGCATGCACTGACAGCTTTCAGACACCTCTTTTCCCTGGGGGGCTCTACCGATCAAAACAGACAACACCACTGTGATGTGGTATATCAACAAGCAGGATGGAACTCACTCGTACCCTTTGTGCAGGCTCACCATGACCCTTTGAAACACAGCCTCAGTCATGCAACTACACCTGTTAGCACAATTCCTGCCAGGCTCTCTAAACTCTCTGGCAGACAACTTAAGCAGAAATCTTCTGGACCCCACACAAGTGGCAGCTAGGCCAAAGAACTTTCACCCTTGTAAGTCAGAAATGGGGCACCCTGAATGGTGACCTCTTTGCTTCCCACTCCAACCATCAGCTCAGCAAGGTCTGCACCAGGAAGCCTCACTGCAAGACCTGGAAAGTGGATGCTCCATCCTTCCAGTGGGTCAACCTCTCAGTCTGTGCATTTCCCCCACTACTGCTCATTACAAGGGTACTGCTCAAAATAAACTGAGGGCAAGCCTGATTGCCCCTGACTGGCCACGCCAGCACTGGTACCCACGGGTCTATATTAGATCAGCGAACGCTTAAAAAAACGAACACTGATTGATCAAACTTATGTAAGCGGAAGCTTACAATCTCGAACTGTCAGATTAGCGATTTTTTTCCTAGGGAAAAAAATCGCTGATCCAAAACACATACACACAACACAAGCACACCAAACAAACAGCAATCCACACACATACACCTAAAATCTGACACCTAACTCTACACTAAACTATACACACACCACTAACTGTCCACTTACCTTAACCCAAACCCCAACCCTAAGGTCCGTCACTGTCGCACACTCACCTCACCCGCTCCCTAACCATAACTCACCTAACCCGCCTTAACCCTCACGTCCACACAATCGCACACATACCTAACCCGCGCCCTAACCCTAACTCACCTAACCCACCCTAAAACTCACATTCATACAATCGCACACTTACCTGAATCCGACCCGTAACTTTCCACCACAGCACTGAAAATACAGAAGCAACAGAAACGGGCAACCAAATTCTTTCCCTAGGAAAAAATTTGGGTTTCTGTTGCTTCAATATTTTAAATATTTGCTTAAATAAGATCGATCAATCAGCATTCGCTTTTTTAAGCATTCGCTGATCTAATATAGACCCAGTACCCACTGCTGCACAGCCTGTCATCTCTGCCACTGTGGCATCTCCCTCAGATCCCAATTCTCCTGACCCAGAGAGAAGGAGAATTCATGCATCCTCAATTGCAGACCCTCAATCTGGCAGCCTGGCTTATTCCCTGACCACTGCACAAGCTGCCAGTCTCAGCAAACAAGTTCTAGATGTTATATGTGAGGCCAGACTCCCTAGCACTAGAAAGCCTTATGCAGACAAATGGAAAAGGTTTTGCACCTGGATCCAGGCTAAGGGAGCTGGGACGGCACAGCCCTCCCTACCTCTCATCCTGGATTACCTTGCTGACCTACTACACAGGGGTCTATCCTTTTCTTCTATTAAAATTCATGCCTCAGCTATCTCTGCTCATTTCAGCACAGAGCCACCTCTTTTCTCACACTCTCTTATTAAACTGTTCCTAAGAGGGGCTAACAACTTGAGGCCACCTAGAAGAGCACCTACCCCAGCTTGGGACCTAAACATTGTGTTGAAAAATCTCACCCTGCCCCCCCCCCCCTGCCTTGAACCAGCAGAGTTAGTTTCTCTCATGGAAGACAGCTTTGCTTCTGGCCATCACTTCAGCAAGAAGAGTATCTGAGCTACAAACACTGATGGCTGTAGAGCCCTTCATCATTTTCCATGCTGACAGGGTCTCCCTCAGGACTAACCCAGCGTTCATGCCAAAAGTGGTGTCCAGTGTGGCTTTCAACCAATCCATTAATTTGCCCACCTTTTTCTCTAACCCACAAAACAAGGGGGAAAGGATACTGCACTCTCTAGATGTACACAGACAGCTCAGATTCTATCTAGACAAGACTAAATCATTTAGAAAGACTGATCAATTGTTAGTCAGCTTTGCTGCAGGAGGAGAGGGCAAAGCCATATTGAAACAAACCATTTCCAAATGGATAGCACACTGCATCCATTTCTGCTACAAGCAACACGGGAAACCTCCCCCTAAGGAGGTCAGGACACATTCTACCAGAGCAACCTCCATCTCTGCAGCTTTCCTCAGAGGGGTCCCCACCAGGGACATTCTAGAGGCTGCAACATGGACATCTGTTCATACCTTCACCAAGCACTACCACCTGCCTATCTTCTGCAAATCCAGGGCAGGCTTTGCCATCGCAGTCTTGCAGGGCATCCTAGCTAGACCCCAGTCTTCTTGACTGCCTCCATCCTTTTTCTTCAGCTTTGGGAATCAACCCAAATGTGATGTAACAGTGAAACACGAAGAACATAGTACAGTTGTGTACACTTACCATAAATGTAGATGTTCGAGTGTATTCACTGTTGCAGTCCTGGTTTCCCTCCCTCCATCCCCCTTGTCTCTCTCTTTCTCTCTCTGATTCTCATTGCAAGGAATTTTTGGTATTTACTTTCTACTGGTGGTGTTCTTCCACCATAATCTGGCTCCCTCTTGGGGGCTCCTGACAGTTAGGGCAAGAAAAACTGATGTAATGGCATCAGCTGCCTTATTTTATACTACTGACAACCTGACTTCAGTCCTGGAGCGACAGCAACTGGCGCAGAAATACTAAGCCTCTGGTATTCGAGCCGACAGAGGGCTATCCTGTCAGGGATAACCCAAATGTTATGACTGCAACAATGAATACACTTGAACATCTACATTTATGGTAAGTGTACGCAACTGTACTTTCAGGTGTACAAAAGTCCAGTTTTTACTGATACTAGGGAGGAAAATTTCCAGTAACAAATGTTAATAATAAATTGATGTCATTAGTATACAGAGAAGAACAGCGCAAGCTGTAACAGCATTTTATCAAGGACTGATGTTCTTCGTGTTTCACTGTTGCAGTCATTACATTTAGGTAATCTGCTGGCAGGTTGTCCTCAGTCGGCCTGAATATCAAAGTCTTTGGTCCTGCATCAGTTGTTGTCTCCTCTTCCATGATGTCAGGTCGTCACGGGTATAAAACATGCAGCCGACGCCATTTTATTCAGTCTTTCTTGCCGTGCGGTGCTCGAAGCAGAAGCAGTTTTCAAGTGCCGGTCGGCTGACTCCTGAAATTTCCCATTCGAGTTTCAGAACTGAAGTCTTCAAACTAAAGCTAAGTACCCCGGTGGGGAAACTTTTTCTTGTTCCTTACCGATGTCATTAAAAGTTAATAATTGCATTACTTGTGGGAAGCAAATGCCTCATAAGGATTTTAATTTGTACTGTATTCTTTGCCTAGGCCCAGATCATAACGTGCCTTGCTGTCGGTTTTGTGCTAGATTTAACCAACTCACTATTAAGCATCTGTATATTTTTGCTTCTAAATATTTTGGATCAAGATTTAATTATACTGAAATGTTGTCAGTTAGCAATCCGACTACAGGAGTTCACAAAAAGCGCAAAGAGAGAGACCGTCGGGATCCAAAACCGACAATGAAGCTTCTTCTAAGCCAGTCGCTGGTTCGCCGGTACACAGTGAGGCGCTTTCGCAGCCCCTGATACCCGCTACTTTTGAGTCGCAGGCCTCTACCGAGACCCATTCAGAGTCCAGTATGCCGTGAGATTCTCAGAGTATTGAACCCGCGGATGTCTCTCCCTTGGATGGGTCCAGAGTCGCTGAGCAGGCACCGGCTTCTGAGGGTGTTTTCAGGCCTCAACATTTCTATATTAAACTGACTCCAACCTCAAAAACAAGATCAAAAACTTCTATGTCTAAAAAACCGACGCATGAGCCACGTGCTCTGGCCCCTATGCCTAAAAAACAGATGATCAAAATGGCTGAGGACTTAATTACCTTGATCAGGGGTTCCCAACTCCCCCCTGTTAAGAGGCCTAGGCAAGACACTGGTTATGAATCTTCAGATCAGGTTTCCATTTCTTCTGATTCCTCTTCTGATCAGGAATTTTCTATTTCACCCTATGAGGATTCTGATGCAGAAGAATCCATCCCATCTGCATCTGGAGAAACCTTGCATACTTTAAGGAAACGTTTTCACTGGGAGAGTCAGGGCTTCTCTGAATCAAAAAAGAGGCTTAGGGATTTCCTTCTTCCTCAGCATAGGCCTTTGGCAATATCTCCTGTGTTAGACATTGTTGATGTGTTTTCAGAATCAAGCATGGCTCCTGATTCCCTACCTCTGGCTCCTAGTTAGCCAAACAAACAAAATAGAGCAAGCATACGGTGAAATCCTAGAACCTTTAATTGGTAAAAAAACCCAAAAAATACACAGACCGGTTTCAGCCGGGTCAGTACACAGCCTTCATCAGTGTAAAGTGAAAAATGAGTGATATGCATGACAATAAATACATCCATCTACAATATGATTGGTAGATTCAAAATTGCTCATTCAGACCTGGTGGGAACATACCACCCAATTTTACAATCCATTTTTTCTCTTTGGTGTTTAATATAGAATGCCATCCTGTCTTGTTGCCCATATTTACTTTGATGATGTCTATAATCATAAAGGAAAAATTGGCAGAGTGGTGTGCTAGATGATGTTTATATAATGCGTTATTGACTCTTTTGTTTTTAATGTTACTTATATGTTCAGATATTCTGATTCTCATCGGTCTAGAGGTTTGACCCACATAAAATGAGCCACAAGAACATGTTGCCAAATAAACAACCCACTTGCTACTGCAATTAGCAAAGAACTTGAGATCGTATACTGATGAACAATTCCTACTGGAAAATTGTTTAGAGTGTATCATTCTAATGCAATTTGTACAGTGACCACAAGGATAACAGCCTATAAGTGGTTCGCCAGTCAAAGTAGTCTGAAAAGATTGTGGTTGCTGAAACATAATGTTGTGTTTGAAATGATTAAAACAAGAACCCAAGTTTTTCCCTTTCCGAAATGAAAATAAACATTGGTCAGGGATGATATTAACAACATCATGATCATATTGTAAAACATTCCAGTGTCTGTTCACAGCTTGTATGAGTTTGTCAGAATTACAAGCATATGTGGTGGTGAACCTAAACAGAACAGAATTAGTGTTGGAACGGGGCTTGTAGCCTAAAAGATCTTGTCTGTCTAATGAACTAACCAAATTGCTGGCACTTGAAACATATCCCATGCCATACCCCCTGGATCTGAATCTGTTGGTGAGATCCTTGCATTGTGATTGAAAAGTAGATTCTTGGGAACAAATCCGTTTATACGGATAAATTGAGATTTGGGGATATTCCGAGCAACATGTGGAGGATGGAAACTAGAGGCATGTAGTATTGTATTATATTCAGGATGTTAAATGTATACTTCAGTGCCTAAAGTATTATCAGTTAATTTGGTGATGAGAACATCAAGAAAAGTAATAGAATGTTTATCATAATGGACAATGAACTCTAAGCCCCAGATATTATTATTTAAATAGTTAATTAAACTCAAGCAAACCACAAATGTCACCTTTCCATACTAACCAACAGTCATCTAAGTAGTGTCTCCAGATGTCCATATATTCCAGATAAGTGTTATTAATAGTCATATATGATGTTATTTTCTACATAAGCCATGAAAAGGTCCGCATAAATAGGGGCAAATGAAGCCCCCATGGCGGTACCCTTGGTTTGCCAATAACACTTGTTCTGATAAAAGAAGACGTTACTGGTGAGGACAAATCTAGCTAATTCCACCAAAAAGGAATTGAAGCAAGGTTGATATAGACCAGCTTTGTCTAACCAATAGGCCAAAGCTTCTAAACCTGCCTGATGAGGACTGTTGGTTAGTATGGAAAGGTGACATTTGTGGTTTGCTTGAGTTTATTAACTATTTAAATAATAATATCTAGGGCTTAGAGTTCACTGTCCATTATGATAAACATTCTATTACTTTTCTTGATGTTCTCATCACCAAATTAACTGATAATACTTTAGGCACTGAAGTATACAGGAAACATCCTGAATATAATACAATACTACATGCCTCTAGTTTCCATCCTCCACATGTTGCTCGGAATATCCCCAAATCTCAATTTATCCGTATTAAACGGATTTGTTCCCAAGAATCTACTTTTCAATCACAATGCAAGGATCTCACCAACAGATTCAGATCCAGGGGGTATGGCATGGGATATGTTTCAAGTGCCAGCAATTTGGTTAGTTCATTAGACAGACAAGATCTTTTAGGCTACAAGCCCCGTTCCAACACTAATTCTGTTCCGTTTAGGTTCACCACCACATATGCTCGTAATTCTGACAAACTCATACAAGCTGTGAACAGACACTGAAATGTTTTACAATATGATCATGATGTTGTTAATATCATCCCTGACCAATGTTTATTTTCATTTCGGAAAGGGAAAAACTTGGGTTCTTGTTTTAATCATTTCAAACACAACATTATGTTTCAGCAACCACAATCTTTTCAGACTACTTTGACTGGCGAACCACTTATAGGCTGTTATCCTTGTGGTCATTGTACAAATTGCATTAGAATGATACAATCTAAACAATTTTCCAGTAGGAATTGTTCATTAGTATACGATCTCAAGTTCTTTGCTAATTGCAGTAGCAAGTGGGTTGTTTATTTGGCAACATGTTCTTGTGGCTCATTTTATGTGGGTCAAACCTCTAGACCGATGAGAATTAGAATATCTGAACACATAAGTAACATTAAAAACAAAAGAGTCAATAACGCATTATATAAACATCATCTAGCACACCACTCTGCCAACTTTTCCTTTATGATTATAGACATCATCAAAGGAAATATGGGCAACAAGACAGGATGGCATTCTATATTAAACACCAAAGAGAAAAAATGGATTGTAAAATTGGGTGGTATGTTCCCACCAGGTCTGAATGAGCAATTTTGAATCTACCAATCATATTGTAGATGGATGTATTTATTGTCATGCATATCACTCATTTTTCACTTTACACTGATGAAGGCTGTGTACTGACCCGGTCGAAACCGGTCTGTGTATTTTTTGGGTTTTTTACCAATTAAAGGTTCTAGGATTTCACCGTATGCTGGCTCTATTTTGTTTGTTTGTCACATTTGTTCCTTGAGCCGTGCATTTCCACCGTGCAGGAGTACCTTTTTTTGCTCCTAGTAAGCCAGACAGATATTACAGGGTTCCTGACTCCCACAAATTTCTATTCAAAGATCCTGCTGCTGATCCTGAGATTATTTCACAGGGTCCCAAGGGTGTAAAGGCCTCAGCCAAAAACCCTACCTCCTCTGATAGAGATTCCAGGGAGCTGGATAGATGGGGAAATAAGGTTTATACGTCTCCAACCTTGGCAATTAGGGCCTTAAACTGCCATTTTCTAATGCTTAAATATCAACAGCATGTTATGGGCTTACTGAAACAGAAAATGATGTTGATTTCTGATTGTGTGGAAAATAAAGAATTACAGGAATTATTGCATTCAGCAGAACAGGTTGGAAAGCATACTTTGCAATATGGTTTTGATTCTTTGGAGGCCTCTTGCAGGGCCACTGTTACTGGATCTGTGATTAGAAGGCATGCCTGGCTCAAGGAGCAAAATCTGCCTGATCATGTTAAAGCTAAATTGTTGGATGCCCCCTTGCAGCATGATACTCTGTTTGGCAATAAGGCAGAAGAGGTTTTAAAGAAAAGCTAAATCTATGCAAACTGTAAAATATTTCTTGCAAGTGCAGCCACCCAGGTTCAGTAGGCACTGGCCTACTAAAAATTGGTCCTTTCCTGTGCCCAACAGAGCCACTCAAGGCAAATCCAGGTGCTCAAAAGGCTCCAGATACCAATCACAGGGTTCTTACAGGTCAAAGCAATGGGGTGCCTCCACCTCCAAATCTGGAGGAAACAAAGCACAACCCTACAGTAAGCAGTCTCAATGACTTCTCTCTACCTTCACCAAGCACTTATCTTTTGGCAGCCCCCTTGGGGGGAAAACTAGCACTTCATGCTCAAAATTGGCAGTTAATTACCCAGGACAAGTGGGTATTAAACATAGTATCCCAGGGGTACAGATTTCATTTCCATACTTTGCCAATTCCAAACGGTTGGCCAGATCTGCCACAAAATCAATGGGCAGAGGCTCAGAAGCAAGTTACGTCCCTCATGGATATGGGGGCTATTCAACCATTACCAGAAAAGGAAAAAGGGCAAGGTTTTTATTCAAGACTTTTCCTGGTACCCAGAAAAGACCATGCCTGGCATCCAATACTGGACTTATTGATTTTGAACACATTCCTGGACATCCCAAAATTCAAAATGCTGACTTTACAACAGCTACTGCCTATGCTGGGCAAGGAACACTTGGTTAGTGACTCTAGACTTAAAAGAGGCATACCTGCATATCCCAATAAGGGAATCATGCAGAAGATGCCTTCGCTTTAAGGCAGGTTTTTTGCATTACCAATTCTCTGCACTGCCCTTTGGCTTATCTGCTGCACCCAGGGTCTTTACAAAGCACCTGGCACCAGTAATTGCATTCTGCAGACAAATAAGCATAGAAATTTATCCTTATCTGGAAGACTGTCTCATTCAAGCAGGGGACAAGGACACTCTTCTTCAACATATGGCGTTTGTAAAAATGCTTCTGACATGCCTAGGGTACACAATAAATGAAAAGAAATCCCAACTGGTACCCTCTCAAATAATTACATTCCTGGGTGCAAGCTTGAATACAACTGCCCAGATTGCTTACCTTACGCCAGACAAACAAAGGCAACTGACAACATACTTCAAACAAATGGCAACAAAAACCCAGTTATCTGCAAGACAAATTCTGCAGGCTTTGGGGTTCATGTCATCCTGCATTCTACTAATTCCATATGCGAGACTGCATATAAGGAAACTACAGTGGTACCTAAAAGGTTTATGGAGTCAACATTGTCACAGTCTGGAAACAATGATTCCTCTCATTCCCTGCCTACAACAGGAGTTTCTTTGGTGGGCAGAGACATGTCACCAAAACAAGAGACTGTCATTCACTCTACCCCCTGCCACCCAAACCCTAACTACAGATGCATCAGACTATGCTTGGGGGGCCCTCCTGGTGGGGAGATTCATTCAGGGCAAATGGAGCCCAAGACAAACGCATCTACATATCAACCAGAAAGAGATGCTAGCTGTTCAGAATGCTCCGACAGCCTTCAAGGACTTACTTCATCCAGGACAACTACTGATAAAGACGGACAACACCATGATTATGTGGTATATAAACAAGCAGGGGGGTACACAGTCCTACCCCTTTTGCAGACTAGCCATGGCATTGTGGAACACAGCTTTGACTTGCCAAATACATCTTCAAGCTCAATTCCTGCCAGGAAAACAAAATGCTCTGGCAAACAACCTAAGCAGAAATCTTATGGACCCGCACGAATGGAACCTGGATCCACAAATCTTCAGCATGTTAACACAGAAATGGGGGATCCCAGACATAGATCTATTTGCCTCTCCCCAAAATTATCATCTGGACAAATTCTGCACAAGAACTTATCACAGAAAAGCATGGAAAGTGGATGCCCTATCCTTCAGTTGGAAAAACCTATCAGCCTATGCCTTCCCCCTCTGCCTCTTCTCTCCAAGGTCATACTAAAAGTCAGACAGGAAAAAACAAAAATGATCCTAGTTGCTCCGGACTGGCCTCGCCAGCACTGGTATCCAATTCTAAGTAATATGTCTCAACTTCCTCCTTGGAAATTGCCTCAAATACCTCATCTACTGTCTCAGCAGAACAATCAAATTCTGCACACTCAGCTCCAAACTGTGAACCTTGCAGCATGGCTGATCATTTAATTATTCAACCAATACCTTTCAGTAAATTTGTGATGGATGTCATTTTGGAAGCCCAGAAGAAAATCTTATGCTCATAAATGGAAGAGATTCTATGCTTGGAACCAAGCCCAATATTCCTCAGATTTTACAATATTTGACTGAGATGCTTGACAAGGGCCTATCTTTTTCTTGAATAAAAATTCATGCCTCTGCCATCCTGGCTCATTACAACATAGAGCCTTCCCTCTTTTCTCATCCTCTGCTTAAACAGTATCTTAGAGGGGCCAAAAATTTAAGGCCTCCCAGAAGATCACCAACTCCTGCATGGGACCTTAACTTTGTGCTGGAAAAACTCACCATGCCTCCTTTTGAACCAGCAGCTACTGCGGATATAAAATTTCTATCTTGGAAAACAGCTTTCCTCTTGGCAGTCACTTCAGCAAGAAGGGTTTCAGAACTACAGGCTCTCATGGCTGTGGAGCCTTTTATTACATTTTACCCGGACAGGGTACCAGTCCTTCTTTTATGCCTAAGGAGGTATCCAGTGTGGCTCTTACCAGACAATTCACCTGCCAACATTTTACCCAAATCCGCAGAACAAGGGGGAGTGGATTCTGCATTCATTGGATGTACACAGACAGCTAAGATTCTACTTAAACAGGACCAAATCTCTAAGGAAGTCCGAGCAACTACTGGTAGCATTTGCTGCAAGGTCAGAGGGGAAGGCTATATCAAAGCAGACTATTTCTAAGTGGATAAGCCACTGCATTTGTTTCTGCTACTTGCACCATGGTAAACCTGTGCCCAAGGGGATCGGGTCACATTCCACCAGGGCTGCCTCTCCCTCAGCAGCTTTTCTCAGAGAGGTTCCAACCAAAGACATTCTAGAGGCTGCTACTTGGAGCTCTGTTCATACCTTCACAAAGCATTATCGTTTGCCTCTCTTCTCCAAATCCAGGGCAGGCTTTGCCACTGCAGTTCTGCAGGGCCTTATAGCCGCTCCTAATGAAATTTAGTTCCATCCTCCCATCCATAGCTTTGGGATTCTACCCAAATGTAATGACTGCAACAGTGAAACACGAAGAACATATTACAGTTGTGTACACTTACCATAAATGTAGATGTTCGAGTGTATTCACTGTTGCAGTCCAGGTTACCCACCCACCATCCCCCTTTTCTATAACTTTTCTTTCCTTCACTATATACTAAAGCCTTTGTGGTGTATTTGCTTTTAGATGAAGGTAAAGTTTATGTTGCTAAAAGTGCATTTACATATATTTCTGTTTATTTATATATATATATATATATATATATATATATATATATATATATATATACACACACACACATATTTTTTTTATTTTATTTTTTGCTCCCCATTTGGGGGGCACCTGACATCTGGGGCAAGAAAAACTGAATAAAATGGCGTCAGCTGGATGTTTTATACCCCTGACGACCTGACATCTTGGAAGAGGAGACTGCAACTGATGCATTACCCAAGACTTTGTTATTCAGGCCGACTGAGGGCAACCTGCCAGCAGATTACCCAAATGTAATGACTGCAGCAGTGAATACACTCGAACATCTGCATTTATAGTAAGTGTATACATCTGTACTTTTTCCTTAATCCTTTGCAGTTGGAGTTTTGTGCTTCATTGTTTTTTTGGTCAATTTTTGTCAGTAGACAAAAGTAACTGATCACATCTAGAAAGTATATATATATATATGTGTGTGTGTGTGTGTGTGTGTGTGTGTGTGTGTGTGTGTGTGTGTGTGTGTGTGTGTGTGTGTGTGTGTGTGTGAATCTGTGAGTGTAATCATACTCGCAACTTTCCTTATTGGGACAGTGTTTTGTTTGTGTCAGCAGCATTCTGTGCACATTATCTGAATGGGGATGGGGGTGGAGTGCTAGCAGAAGAGCCGAACCCCTGATTCCCGGTAGTAATTAGGGAATCTAGAGCTGATTCTACCCACTCACCTTTACTATGTATGAATTTTTTTTTGGTGTTGTGAATGCAGACACACTTTAAAAAAAACTGTCTTGTCCTTATGTTCGGAAGCTTAATCCATGAGATGATGCAAGTGTGTTTCAAGTGCTGCTTTGCTTTCTTACGTAGAAAAATAGGCAGTACTACTTTCTTTGGAATTATATTCTTTTTTGCACAAGTCCTACCTGTTAAGTGCATAATGTAAAAGGTTTTGTCTGTTACAAAGCCAGAAAAATTTGCTTACAGATATATTTATCCTTTGCCTCATGCTTTATTTTGAAGTGAATATTAAGGTACTGATGTTTTGGTTGCGTCAGCTGATTATTGTTTCAACAGTGTTAACTACATTGCATTGCCATGCAAATAGCTACTTAGAAATGTCAACTATACTGCTTAAGTTTTCTCTTGACAGTGCAGAATGTAGGCAAACAAATGTGTAACCTGTATTCGTAGTCCTATTTTAAGAATCATAATCAGATACTGAAGTAGCTTGATATTCCTGTTTTAACTTGGAGAACTTGTAGGTTGGGTATGGCTGTGCTATACATTAATCCATAGTTACTTTAATTCCCTTTATCTTACCTGTGGCATTAGCTGTCTGGTTTCCTGTTTCTCATTCGTTGGCCGGGTAAACTCACTAGACGAGTCGCCCCTTTTCGGAAGTGATCAAGGAACACTGTCTGGTTAAGCGACTTGTTCAGAGTTTTAGATTTGCCATGTCCATTGCCTGTTTATTCTTATTTTCTTCAGTGTCATTGTATTACTACTGTATCTGTTGTGTGACTTTTACTTAGGATGGAATGATGTTATATGGTCAGCTGTGATGATAGTGGTGTACCTGCATACCTTCATAAGAAAGAATAAAGTGGAGCTTTGTGTAGCGACCCCCTTTTCTGAAATCACTTTTATGGATGGAAGCAAAATCCTTCTTGGAGTGCATGGGCATGTATATATGTGGTGAGTGGAAACCTGCCTCTTAGTTTTACTCTACTTAAACGTGAGACATTATTATTATCATTTGTCTTTGTTTACTGGGAAAATCCACCTGGTTAATGCCCATTTTTATTGGAGCGCCAAGGAAAAAGCTCCATTTATATTTACAATGCCATATATTCAGAAAACAAAGTTATATATCATAGGTTACAGTCAAACAGTTTTTAGATAAATATATTAAACCACCAAGAAGGAAAAATAGTCCAGGTTTTAGATAAATGTTGATACAATGGCATATATGCATCAAATATTTATAGTGAGGGTGTACAGAGAGTAGTGAATGCAGTCATAGATTGTTGTTGATACAGTTGATTGGCTTGTATACATCATGTGACTTCATACTTATGAGAGAATGCAAACAGTAGCTATTAGATTAGTTAATTGCAAATTATATATCCAGATTAAGACTTGGCATTTGCCATAGGGGGTTGCTTGTAGTTATGTGATTTGCTGATCAGATAAATTAGGTAATTTAAGTAAGGAACATTTAGGAAGAGCATGAGAGCTGAAAGAGAGAATTGTATTAGTAGCTGGTAAGAAAGAAAGATAATGTATTGTGGAAAAGATGGGTAGCACGTGCAGGATAGTGGGAGAGGATGACTTCCTGTGATGCAGGGGATAACTTTATTAGTAAAACTGAGTTATGGGAAGGTCACTCATTAGAGTGCTATATGGTTTACTGCTGGGACCCTTTAGTATTCCTTAAGTAAAAGGAGAAAGAAGTTAGTGAGTTAAGATTAGTATAAGGTAACATTCAAAGGGTGTTGTGAAGAAATCAAGGCGTAGGGGACAGAGAGAAAAATGGTGGTAGAATAAAATAGATTGTAAGTTTGTTTATCTCATCCTTCTGAAAGACAAACAACTGATCAAATCCTTACTTTATTCTGGGCTGTGCTTAATGAAATGTATTTTCTCTATTATGGAAAAATTGTGTTGATACAGATATAGAAGTGAAACCAAGATTTTTTTTATTCCACAACGAGTGCTTTCGTTCGAATTACATGGACTTTATCAGAAAAAAACTGCCATTGTACAAGTAACAAGTCACATGTCAAGTTAACAAAGAAGCTGGTTAATTGTGTGATGTTCATCGTGTTTCACTGTTGCATTCATCACTGTAGGGTTCTTCCTGCCGGCAGGCAGCCCTCGGTCGGCCAGAATCCCAAAGTCTGGGTCCGGCGTTGGCTGTGCAGTCATCCTCCCTGACATCAGAGCACCAGGGGTGCAAAGCTCCCAGCCGACGCCATATTCTCCAGTCTTTCTTGCCATGCGGTGGAAGCAGTTTGCAAGTGCCGGTCGGCTGACTCCTGATATTTTTGGTGCTTCATTCCGAAGACATTCTTCTTCTTCTCAAAGCTAAGTACCCCATTGGGGAAACTTTTTTCTATCTCCAGTCCGATGTCAGAAAAAGTTAATAATTGTATTTCATGTGGGAAGCAAATACCTCATAAGGATTTCCACTCTTACTGTATTCCTTGTCTAGGCCCTGACCACGACATAGCTAGTTGTCAGTTTTGTGCTAGATTTAATCAACGTACTATTAAGTGGAGATACGATTTTGCTTCTCATTTCTTTGGCAGGCGATTTAATTACAATATGTCGTCGGACACGCTTCCGACTACCGGAGTTCACAAAAGGCGCAAAGATAAGGACAGGCCTCCGAGGTCCAAATCAAATGACAGTTTACAAGCAGAGCCAACTGCAGGTTCAGCCATCATCAGTGATGCGCTTTCGCAGCCCCTGTCATCTGCCATTACAGAACCGCTTGCCGAAACGGACTCCCACGAGGAGCCAACTAGGCCTTTGAGTATTCCAGGTGCAGGACCTTCGGATAATGCTCCCTCGGATTGGTCCAGAGCCGCTGTGCAGGTACCGGCTTCCGCGGGGGTTTTCAGGCCTGCGCAGCTTCATATAAAGGCAAAGACTCCTTCTAAAACAAAGACTCAAGCCCAGGCCTCCTCTGATCCGGGACCTAAATCTCAAAAACAAATGCCTAAAATGGCGGAGGACTTACTAACTATGATTAGGGGTTCACATCCCCCTCCAGACAAAAGGCCAAGACAAGAATTGGACTATGACTCCTCTGATCAGGCATCTATCTCTTCAGTGTCTTCCTCTGAACAGGATTATACTTTCCCTCCTTATGAGGATTCTGATGCTGAGGAATCCATTCCTTCAGCTTCTCCCCCCTGAGGATTTTTCTTTTGGGGAAACTTTACATGACATGAGGGAACTTTTTCACTGGGAAGGACAGGAGTACTCTGAATCTAAGAGAAAGCTTAGGGATTTCCTTTTTCTTCCCCAACACAGACCCCTGGCTATTCCTCCTATTTTGGATATTGTGAATGATGTCTTTTCTGAGGCTAATTTAACTCCTGACTCATTTCCTCCAGCCCCTGCAAAGCCTGATAGATATTACAGAGTCCCTGAATCCCACCAGTTTCTTTATAAAAATCCTACTGCTGATCCAGAAACCATTTCTCAGGGTCCTAAGGCCGCCACTGCTAAGAACCCTATTCCGTCAGATAAGGATTCTAGAGCTTTGGAGAGATGGGGCAAAAAAGTGTACACTTCTGCTACTTTATCCGTTAGGGCTTTAAATTGTCAATTTCGTATGCTAAAATATCAGCAATTTCTTCTGTCTGTTATGAAACAAAAGCTAGGTACCATTTCTGCATGTGCAGATAATAAGGAATTACACGATTTGATGCATGCTACTGAGCAGGTGGGGAAACATACCTTACACTGTGGTTTTGATGCTTTGGAGGCCTCTTGCAGGGTGGCTGCCACTGGCATGGTCATTAGAAGGCATGCTTGGTTAAAGGAACAAAATTTGCCTGATCAAGTGAAAGCAAAGTTACTGGATGCTCCTGTTCAACATAATGTTTTGTTTGGGTCTAAGGCTGAAGAGGTGATAAAGAAAATGGAGGATAAGGCAAAATCCATGCAAACGGTTTAGGATTTCTTACAAGTTCAGCCCCCAAGATTTAGCAGAAATTGGCCAACTAAAAATTGGTCCTTTCCCAGCTCGGACAGGCCTCAGAGGGGTAGATATAGGCGCCCCAGAGGGAGGGCCCAAGCACAGACCTCTTATAGACCTAGACAGTGGAGTGCTTCCACCCCCAGGGGTGGAGAGGACAGACATCAATCTTATAGGAAACAGGCTCAATGACTCGCCCTGCATGGCTCCAGGAACCTCTCTCCTGGAAGCCCCTTTAGGAGGAAAACTCTCTTTTTCACCGAAATTGGACTTACATAACCCAAGACAAGTGGGTTCTGGATGTAGTTTCAAGAGGTTACAAATTCCACTTTCATACCTTGCCAAGATCAAACGGATGGCCAGACCTACCAAAAAAACAATGGGCAGAGGCATTAAACCAGGTGGGATCCCTCATGGCCATAGAACTGGTTCCACAATCAGAGACTGGGCAAGGCTTTTACTCAAGACTCTTTCTAGTTTCCAGAAAACAAAATTCTTGGAGACCCATCCTGGATCTGTCAGTCTTAAATACTTTCCTGGAGATACCAAAGTTCAAGATGCTTACTCTGCAGCAGCTACTGCCAATGTTGAGCAAAAATGCATGGATGGTGACATTGGATTTAAAGGAGGCTTACCTACACATTCCTATCAGACAGGAGTGCAGAAGATACCTCAGGTTCAAGGCAGGCTCGAAACATTACTAATTCTCTGTGCTGCCCTTTGGCTTGTCTACTGCGCCCAGGGTCTTCACCAAGTGCCTGGCACCAGTAGTAGCTTACTGCAGACTCAAGGGAATTCAAATTTACCCTTATCTGGATGACTGCCTTATTTAAGCAGACAGCAAGGATGTCTTACTCCAGCACCTGGAATTTGTTCAAAATCTACTCAAGTACCTGGGATTCACTGTGAACGTAAAAAAGTCAAATTTGACACCCACACAACAGATAACGTTCCTGGGTGCCCTTTTAAACACAACAACTCAGATGGCATTCCTGACATCCGAAAAACAACTTCAGCTGGCTTCAACTTTCAAAACCCTGGCGTTAATGTCTCAGCTAACTGCAAGGAAATTCCTGCAGGCTTTGGGTTACATGGCCTCCTGCATCCTTCTCATACCATATGCAAGACTGCATATGAGAAAGATACAATGGTGCCTAAAAAGTGTATGGCCCCAGCATTGTCACAGTCTAGACAGACAGATTGCTGTCTTGCCTTGCCTGCAAAAGGAATTCCATTGGTGGGCCATGGCATGTCTTCAAAACAAAGGGAAAGCCTGGAGTCTACCTCCAGCCTACCAAGTGTTAACCACGGACGCCTCAGATTATGCATGAGGAGCCCACTTGCAGGGGAAAGGCCTGCAAGGTTTTTGGACAGAGGATCAGAAGCATCTACGTATCAATTTAAAAGAGATGTTAGCTGTGCAGAATTCTCACTTGGCTTTCAGGGATCTTCTACAGCCAGGGCAACTACTGATATGGACAGACAACACCACAGTTGTGTGGTACATAAACAAGCAAGGGGGTTCACACTCCTACCCCCTTTGCAGACTAGCCATGGCTCTATGGAACACAGCACTAGCTTGCAAAGTGGACCTACAAGCTTAGTTCCTGTCAGGGAAACAAAATACTCTGGCAGACAGCCTGAGTAGGAACCTGTCAGACCCACATGAGTGGATGGTAGACACCCAAATATTCAAGATGATTACAGAACCCCGATGCTGCCTGGACATAGATCTATTTGCATCCCCCCTCAACTACCAGTTACAGATTTTTTGCACAAGGACATTTCACAAACTAGTGGATGCTCTCTCATTCAGTTGGAGGAACCTCTCGGGGTATGCCTTTTCTCCTCTACCTCTTCTTCCACGGGTGTTATTAAAGATAAAATGGGACAAACCCAAGATGATTTTACTGACCCCAAATTGGCCTTGACAGTTTTGGTACCCAACACTGATGAATCTATCCCAAGAGCCTCCTTGGATTCTACCTCAGATTCCAAATCTTTTGTCCCAACACCAGGGCCAGGTTCTGCACTCTCATATCAAAACTCTCAGCCTGGTAGCCTGGTGTATTCAGGGTCTATGATTAATCCTACCCTTTCCAAACAGGTCATGGATGTTATCTGAGAAGCCAGACAGCCTAGCACTAGAAAATGTTATGAAGGTAAGTGGAAGAGATTTTGCACCTGGATGCATGCTCAGGACTCAGATCCTCTCATTCCAAATATTCCATTGATTTTACATTACCTGACAGACATGGTACATAAGAGTTTATCCTTTTCCGCCATAAAAATACATGCCTCAGCTATATCTGCACATTACAATACAGATCCTCCAATTTTTTCACATCCACTTCTGAAACAATATCTCAGAGGAGCAAAGAATTTAAGGCCCCCTAGGACACCACCCATACCTGTCTGGGACCTCAACTATGTTCTGGAAAAACTTACTCTGTCTCCTTTTGAGCCTGCTGCCACATCTGATATAAAGTATTTATCATGGAAGACCGCTATCCTACTGGCTTTTTGACTTCAGCCAGGAGAGTCTCGGAGTTACAAGCACTCATGGCTGTGGAACCTTACATTATTTTTCATCAAGATGGGGTTTCTTTAAGGACTAACCCTACTTTCATGCCTAAAGTGGTTTCTAAAGTGGCTTTAAACCAAACTATTCACCTGCCAACTTTTTTCCCCAATCCACAAAATAAGGGGGAGAGGATCTTGCATTCTTTGGACATGCACAGGCAGCTTCGTTTTTACCTGGATAGAACCAAGGATATCAGAAAAACAGAACAACTGTTTTCTTATGCAGCAAATTCCCAAGGCAAGGCTATTTCAAAACAGACCATTTCCATTGCTCATGGAATCAGATTTTGTTACTCTCATCATGGAAAGCAAATCCCAGGAAAAATTAGGACTCACTCCACCAGAGCTGCTGCTACTTCTGCTGCTTTTCTCAGGGGAGTACCTACCAAAGATATTTTGGAAGCTGCAACTTGGAGTTCAGTGCATACTTTCTCTAAGCACTATAATCTACCTCTTTATTCTAAGTCCAGGACAGGTTTTGCCTCTGCAGTCTTGTAAGGCCTTCTAGCCGCCCCTTCTACTCAGTAACCTCCACCCTTTATCTCAGCTTTGGGATTCAACCCTACAGTGATGACTGCAACAGTGAAACACGATGAACATAGTACAGTTGTGTACACTTACCATAAATGTAGATGTTCGAGTGTCTTCACTGTTGCAGTCTGGGTTACCCACCCCCCTGTCCCCTCTTATTCTTTTATTAGTGTGGTTCCCTGCTTCACCCTTCTTCTGAGGTGTATTTGCTACAGGGTATGGGATTTGTTGTACCTTACTTTTAGTCTTTACTTTTGGGCACCTGACATCTGGGGCAAGAAAAACTGGAGAACATGGCGTCGGCTGGGAGCTTTCTACCCCTGGCGCTCTGACTTCAGGGAGGATGACTGCACAGCCGACGCTGGACCCAGACTTTGGGATTCTGGCCGACCGAGGGCTGCCTGCCGGCAGGAAAAACCCTACAGTGATGACTGCAACAGTGAAGACACTCGAACATCTACATTTATGGTAAGTGTACACAACTGTACATTGTCTCTGCAATTTAAAAAGCCCTTTACAGTTTTTTTAAAAAACATACATATTAAGTTCAGTCATAAAAATACAATCAATTTTTTGTGTAGCCCAAATACTTAAGTAAAAACTCTAAAGCGCCTATTATTAGTGTGCAAAACACACTAAACTTCTAAAAACCTTAATAATTAAACAAGTTTGGCTAACGTAGTATAAATGGCAAAGTATGAATACCTGAACAGCAATTCCTACAGTTTGTTTTTAGCTTTGTAAAATCATGAATAAAGCCCCAACCTGTATTCTAAACAGTACAGAGATGTCCATATACAGAAATTCACAAATGTGTGTAAATAAATACATACACTGTAGATCAAAATAACAATAAGAAAAAAAATAATGAAATGAAAAAATAATATAAACCCATAGCCATAATGACAGAGAAATACATCTGGCATAAACCAGAACACTTTGCACACTTTTATTGTTTATAGCTTCATAGGTGTTTACTAGACTAATGACCAGAATGGCCTTTTTAAGCCTAGCCTTGCATCCCAAATCTCTGACAAGTTTTGATACCCTTGATAAGCGTAAGCAGGGGTTTAGGAGATGAGCCATTTACAGGTTACCTGTGCCCATTAGAGATGTAGGTGCCAAACCAGGGATGAATTTCCGTTTTCCCATCCAGTTGTCCAAGTTGCGTTTGAATTGGGTTAGTGAGGAACTCTGCTTCACATGGATGGGGAGCCTCTTCCATAGACGCGGTAGCCTCTGGGATACATACCCATTTCTCCAGCAGGACCTGTTTATATTGCAGGCAAAGTTTAAGTCTTTAGAATGGGTAATTCTGGTGTTGTTTGTTTTGTGGATATGCAGGATATCCATCAGAGTGGGGTCTAATAATGCCCTGTATGCCAGGCATAGATCTCCCTGCAAAAGCCTGTAGGAGACAGAATACATGGATAGTGCCTTGAGGTGGTCTAGATAGGACGTTTTACTTACATCCTGTATTCTTTTAGTGAGGAACCTCTGTGGACATTCCAATTGTTGGATATGCCTGGTTAGGTGCATACCCAAAGGGGGCATTGTAATCAGTGATAGGTCTGATGAATGCCAAATACAATGGAACAATGACTTCCTTGGACTTAGATGCCATATGTTTGTTTATAAGTTGTGCAATATCGAATGATTTTCTCACCACTGTAGACACATGATGGTCAAAGGCTAAGTTACTACCTATGTGTGTCCCTAAGTCCCTGACTACTGGGTCAAGTCTAAGGGTGTTGTCAGTATGATAGTTACCAAGGATAGATGACTTCTCAGAGGATACTATTATGCATTTAGTTTTAGTCCATGGCTCTGACACTTGTTTGTTTGTGTCAGCCCCTCCTGGAGAACATTTGTGTTAGTACGAGATTCAGTGATGGCTCCTAATTTGCAATCCTCTGCAGATTTAGTCAGCCAGAGACCACTTACATTGGCCTTGACTTCTGAGACGTAAATGCCAAAAAAAAGTGGTCCAAGGAATGATCCCTGTGGGACTGCACTTGTGACTGGCCTCTTTGTAGAGGTAGACTACCCATTTCTAACTTCCTGGATCCTGTCTGTCAGCCAGTTGGCTGTCCACCGGGTAACATACGGGTTTTTACCTAACCTCTTGACTTTGTCAACAGTGCCCGAGTAGGGTATTGTGCCAAATGCTTTGGCCAGGTCAAGGTAGGGAATTTGAAAATATTGCCCTCATCCATTGATTTGGTGACTTTCTCAGAAGTCCACCAGGTTAAGTTGGCATGATCTGCCCTTGATGAAACCAAATTGGGTTGGGTCCAGTTTCTAGAGGTTTACTATATCTCTGTTGATCATCTCCATGATAATTCTTTCCATGGCTTTACATGTAAGACTAGTGAGACTTATAGGCCTGTAGTTTCCAGGGTCTGTAGATTGTCCACCTTTGTGCAGACCTGTAGTTTCCAGGGTCTGTAGATTGTCCACCTTTGTACAGAGGGATGACTGTTGCCTTTCTCCATTCATGAGGTACAAAACCTGTTTGAAGGCTACAGGTAAATAGTAATTCCAGATGCCCTATTAGGTCATGTTTTGTGCTATTTAGAAGGCATCCTGGCATATTGTCTAGGCCTTTTTGATGCAGTGTTCTTGGTCTTAGAGAGAGCATTAAGGACCTGTTCCTTAGTGATAGTAGGGGGAGTTGTATTTGATATGTCCTGAGGGAAGGTTGAGGGGGAGAGAGGGGTAAAGTTGGAGCTGAATTTATCAGCCAAGAGGTTTGCTGTATCTTCTGGCTCAGTATAGGTGGCTCCATTTACAATGAGCTCTGCATATAACTGTGTATTGCCTTTGAGGTTGCAGACATAGCTAAAGAATGCTTTGTGGTTGTCCTTGGCCTGGGAGGCAAAACTTACCTCAAATTTGGCTTTGGTAGACTTTATCTGTCCTCTGACTTGTTTGTTTAGTTTGATGAGAGTGCTTTTATCCTGCTGGGTGCTGCATCTCCTAATTTTTTGCCATGATTTTCTTCCTCCTGTTATACAGCCTATTGATTTTGTGAATCCACCAGGGTGGCTTTTTTTTTAGTTAGTTCTGTACTTCTTCCTGGTGGGTACAGCTGCCTCTGTGCAGCTATTAACATGCTTCTACAGGGTTTCTCTGAACAGTTCTGCATAGGCAGCAGTGTTCTCAGGGTTTTTGGGGGCTTGAAATTTTGCCAGGTTCTGACTTAATAGCAGGAGGGTAGCCTTAGAATTGTTCCTGAATATTCCAGGTTTAGCTGGGGTCCAGGTTTTATTTTTACTTCAAAGGAGACCATTTTGTGGTCTGACCTTGCCAAGGCAGGCATTACAGTAGGGGTGTGTGCAGCACTCTCCCATATTAGTGAGGACCAGATCCAGTATGGTTGCACCTCTGGTTGGTGTATTGACTATCTGGTTCATGGAGTTTGTGTTTACAAAATACAGGAATCTCTGTGCATGTACATTTGGTGTTGTATAGGATTCACAGTTAATAGTGGGGTAATTAAAATCACCCATGAATATGGTTTTGGGTTGGATGGTTAGTGATGTTCTTCGTGTTTTACTGTTGCAGTCATTACATTTGGGTAATCTGCTGGCAGGTTGCCCTCAGTCAGCCTGAATTCCAAAGTCTTGGGTCCTGCGTCAGTTGCTGTCTCCTCTTCCATGACGACAGGTTGTCAGGGGTATAAAACAAGCAGCCAACGCCATTTTCTTTAGTCTTTCTTGCCGCGCAATGCCCGAAGCAGAAGCATTTCGCAAGTGCCGGTCGGCCGACTCCTGAAATATTCGAGTTTCAGAACCGAAGTCTTCACTAAAGCTAAGTACCCCGTTGGGGAAACTTTTTTCTTGCTCCATACTGATGTCAGAAAATGTTAATAATTGTATTACTTGTGGGAAGCAAATACCTCGTAAGGATTTCCATTTATACTGTATTCCTTGCCTAGGCCCTGGTCACAACGTGCCTGGCTGTCGGTTTTGTGTTAGATTTAACCAACGCACTATTAAGTGTTGGTATATTTTTGCCTCAAAGTATTTTGGAAACAGATTTAACTACCCAGAAATGTCGTTGGATAGCAATCCGACTACTGGAGTACATAAAAAAACGCAAAAAAAGGACAGAGAGACAGTCGAGGTCCAAAACCGACGACGAAACTTCTCCTAAGCCAGTCGCCGGTACTCAGTGAGGCACTTTATCAGCCCCTGATACCCACTACTTTCAAGTCGCAGGTCCCTACCGATGCCCATGTGGAGTCAGGCATGCAGCGAGATACTCAAAGTATTGCACCCACGGATGTATCTCCCTCGGATGGGTCCGGAGCCGCTGAGCAGGCAGCGGCTTCTGAGGGCATATTCAGGGCTCAACATTTTTATATCAAACCGACAGCTGCAAAACCAAAGACAAAACCAACTTCTAAAACTAAAAACCGACACATGAGCCACGTGCACAGGCCTCTATGCCTAAAAAACAGATGATCAAAATGGCTGAAGACCTTATTACCTTGATCAGGGATTCCCGTCCCCCTCCAGATAAGTGGCCTAGGCAAGACACTGATTATGAATCCTCAGATCAGGTTTCTATTTCTGCTGATTCCTCTTCTGATCAGGAATTATCTATACCTCCCTATGAGGATTCTGATGCAGAGGAGTCTATACCATCTGCATCACCTCTTGAGGACTATTAATTTGGAGAAACTTTGCATACTTTGAGGTTGCATTTTCACTGGGAGAGTCAATATTTCTCAGAATCAAAAAAGAGGCTCAGGGATTTCCTTCTCCCTCAGCACAGGCCTTTAGCCATAACCCCTATTTTAGACATTGTGGATGATGTGTTTTCGGAGTCAAGCTTGACCCCTGACTCCTTACCTCTGGCTCCCAGCAAGCCTGACAGATATTACAGGGTCCCTGACTCACACAAATTCTTATTTAGAAATCCTGCTGCTGATCCTGAAACTATTTCACAGGGTCCAAAGGGAGTTAAGGCCTCAACAGCAAAAAATCCTACCCCCTCTGACAGAGATTCAAGGGCACTGGATAGATGGGGTAAACAGGTTTAAACATCTGCAACCTTGGCAATTAGGGCCTTAAACTGCCAGTTTCATATGCTCAAGTATCAACAACATGTTATGGGATTGCTGCAACAGAAAATGATGTTGATTTCTGAATGTGCAGAAAATAAAGAATTGCAGGAATTATTGCATGCAGCTGAACAGGTTGGAAAGCATACTTTGTAATGTGGTTTTGACTCCTTAGAGGCCTCCTGCAGGGCCGCAGTTACTGGATCTGTGATTAGGAGGCATGCCTGGCTAAAGGAACAAAATTTGTCTGATCTTGTTAAAGCTAAATTTCTAGATGCACCTTTACAGCATGATACTCTGTTTGGCATGAAGGCAGAAGAGGTTTTAAAGAAAATGGAAGACAAAGCTAAGTCTATGCAAACTGTAAAAGACTTCTTACAAGTGCAGCCACCAAGATTCAGTAGACACTGGCCTACAAAAAAATTGGTCCTTTCCTGTGTCAGACAGAGCTCAAAGGGGCAAATCCAGATGCCCTAAGGGTTCCAGATACCAGGCACAAGATTCATACAGGTCAAAGCAATGGGGCACTTCTACTTCCAAATCTGGAGGAGATAAAGCACAAACCTACAGAAAACAGTCCCAATGACTTCCCTCTGCCTTCAACAAGCATTTATCTTTTGGCAGCACCGTTAGGGGGAAAATTAGCACTTTTTGTTCAAAATTGGCAGTTAATAACCCAGGGCAAGTGGGTGCTAAACGTAGTATCACAGGGATACAGATTCCATTTCCATACTCTGCCAATGGCAGACGGTTGGCCAGATCTGCCAAAAAATCAATGGGCAGAGGCACAGAAACAGGTTACATCCCTCATGGATATGGGGGCCATTCAGCCAGTACCAGAACAGGAAAAAGGACAAGGTTTTTACTCAAGACAGTTCTTGGTACCCAGAAAGGACAAGGCCTGACGGCCAATACTGGATTTATCGATTTTGAACACATACCTGCACATTCCGAAATTCAAAATGCTAACTTTGCCGCAGCTTCTGCCCATGCTGGGCAAGAATGCTTGGCTGGTGACATTAGTCCTAAAAGAGGCATACCTGCATGTCACAGTAAGGCAATCCTACAGAAGATACCTCAGATTCAAGGCTGGCTTAATGCATTACCCATTCTCTGCACTGCCCTTGGCTTATCTACTGCGCCCAGGGTCTTTGCAAAGTGCCTGGCACCAGTAATTGCATTTTGCAGACAAAGAAGTATACAAATTTATCCTTACTTGGATGACTGTCTCATTCAAGCAAAGAACAAGGACATTCTTCTTCAACACCTGGCATTTGTGAAAAGGCTTCAAACATGCCTAGGGTACACAATAAACAAAAAGAAATCACAACTGGTACCCTCTCAAAAGATAACATTCCTGGGTGCAAGCTTGAATACAACTGCCCTGATGGCTTACCTCACACCAGACAAGCAAAGGCAACTGACTACTTACTTCAAACTGATGGCAACAAAAACCCAGCTATCTGCAAGACAAATTCTGCAGACATTGGGGTTCATGCAATCCTGCATCCTGCTGATTCCATATGCAAGACTGCATATGAGGAAACTTCAATGGTACCAAAAAAGTTTATGGAGGCAACATTGTCACAGTCTGGAAACAATGATTCCTCTCATTCCCTGCCTACAACAGGAGTTTCTATGGTGGGCAAAGGCATGTCACCAAAACATGGGATGGGCCTTCACTCTACCCCCTGCCAGCCAAACCTTAACAACAGATGCATCAGATTATGCCTGGGGGGGCCCACATGGTGGGAAGATGCATTCAGGGCATATGGACCCCAAAACAAATGCATCTACATATCAACCAGAAAGAGTTGCTACCTGTTCATAATGCCCTGACAACCTTCAAGGACTTACTTCATCCAGGACAACTACTGATAAAGATGGACAACACCACGGTCATGTGGTATATAAACAAGCAGGGGGGCACGCACACATACCCCTTTTGCAGATTATCCATGGCACTGTGGGACACAGCTTTGACTTGCCAAATACATCTTCAAGCTCAATTCCTGCCAGGAAAACAAAATGCTCTGGCAGACGATTTAAGCAGAAACCTTATGGATCCTCACGAGTGGAAACTAGATCCACAAGTCTTCAGCATGATAACAAAGAAATGGGGGAGCCCAGACATAGATCTGTTTGCCTCTCCTCAAAATTATCAATTGAAAAGATTCTGCACAAGGACTTATCACAGACAAGCATGAAAAAACTATCAGTTTACACCTTTCCTCCTCTGCTTCTTCTTCCCAAGGTCCTCCTAAAAGTCAGACAGGAGAAACCAAAGATGACACTAATTGCCCCAGACTGGCCCCGCCAATACTGGTACCCAATCCTAAGGAACTTGTCTCAATACCCAGCTTGGACCTTACCTCAAAGACCTCAAATACTGTCCCAGCAAAACAATCAGATCCTGCACAATCAACTCCAGACACTGAACCTGGCAGCATGGCTGATCATGTAGTTATACAAACAACACCTCTCAGTAAAGCTGTGATGGATGTCATTTTGGAAGCCAGAAGGCCTAGTACTAGAAAGTCTTATACTGATAAATGGAAGCGATTCTGTGCTTGGAATCAAGCACAAGGAACTGATACAGCAGAACCAAATAGTCCTCAGATATTACAGTACTTGACTGAGATGCTTGACAAAGGCCTATCTTTCTCATCAATTAAAATCCATGCCTCTGCCATTTCGGCTCATTACAATACAGAGCCACCAATTTTTTCTCATCCTTTATTAAAGCAGCATCTTAGAGGAGCCAAAAATGTAAGGCCTCTTAGAAGATCACCAATACCTGCATGGGACCTTAACTATGTGTTGGAAAAGCTCACCCTGCCTCCATTTGAACCAACTGCAACTGCTGATATAAAGTTCTTATCATGGAAAACAGCTCTGCTACTAGCAATCACTCGAGTCTCAGAGCTACAGGCCCTCATGGCTGTGGAGCCTTTTATCATATTTACTCAGACAAGGGTGTCTCTGAGGCAAATCCAACATTTATGCCTAAGGTGGTTTCCAGTGTGGCTCTTAACCAAACTATTCATCTGCCAACGTTTTATCCAAATCTGCAGAATAAGGGGGAGAGAATTCTGCATTCCTTGGATGTACACAGACAGCTAAGGTTCTACTTGAGCAGGACTAAAGCTCTAAGAAAAACTGAGCAATTACTAGTGACGTATGCTGCAGGATCAGTAGGAAAGGCTATTTCAAAGCAGACTATTTCAAACTGGATAAGCCACTGCATCCGTTTCTGCTGCTTACACCATGGTAAACCTGTGCCCAAGGGCATTGGGTCTCATTCCACCAGAGCTGCAGCTACTTCAGCAGCCTTTCTCAGAGGAGTACCAACCAAAAACATTCTAGAGGCTGCTACTTGGAGTTCAGTTCACACCTTTACAAAGCATTATCATTTGCCTCTCTACTCTAAGTCCAGGGCAGGCTTTGCCACTGCAGTTCTGCAGGGCCTTATAGCCACACCTAATGCTGTTTAGCTCCAGCTTCCCAACCATAGCTTTGGGATTCTACCCAAATGTAATGACTGCAACAGTAAAACACGGAAAACATAGTACAGTTGTGTACACTTACCATAATTGTAGATGTTTGAGTGTATTCACTGTTGCAGTCCAAGTTACCCACCCACCATCCCCCCTTTCATTCTGGAGTTTATCTTTCCTTCTCTATCTTCTACAACCTATGTGGTGTATTTGCTTGTAGATGAAGGTAAAGTTTATATTGATGCATGTATATATAGTTTTTATACATATATATATGTTTGCTACCTTTTTGGGGGCACCTGACATCTGGGGCAAGAAAAACTAAAGAAAATAGCGTTGGCTGCTTGTTTTATACCCCTGATGACCTGACTTCATGATAGAGGAGACAGCAACCGACGCAGGACCCAAGACTTTGGAATTCAGGCCGACTGAGGGCAACCTGCCAGCAGATTACCCAAATGTAATGACTGCAACAGTGAATACACTCGAACATCTACATTTATGGTAAGTATACACAACTGTACTTTTCTAATAAGTTTAAATACATGGTATGGGTTTCCTGGGTCATAGAGGGGGACCTTTACTTGCAAGGAAGTAGTATTGGATTTTACATTATGGTGATTTGAACATGGAGCAGTTCAAGTGCATTGTCCTGTTTGACCAGCCTTGAAGTATATTTATCTTTGATGTAAATAGAGACACCTCCACCTTTAGTTCCTGCCTGTGAACTGGCTGGCCTAAATGTGTGGAAGGCATTATAACCTTGCACTGCTGGTGTGCTTTCCGTAGCTTTAAACCATGTCTCAGTGACTGCACAGATGTCTGAATTCTCTAGAGTAGAGAGAGCTTCCAGGGAGTGGAGTTTTTTGTTTAGGCTCCTAGCATTGAGCAGTAATACCTTTAGATTTTTTGGTTTTGATTTGGTCTTCAGAAGTACTTTCAGTCTGGCATTGCCTAAAAAAGGCACTATGGGGGAAGACAGTGTTTTAGCTAATATTCAAAAGCCTAGAGGGGAGAGGTGCAGACCATCCCTGGCAAAGCAGCATGGTCTGTTCACCATCTCCTTTCATGCTGACAAATATTGCACCTCCTTAGAGTGACACCAGAAACTAAGCCAATTATTAAAGTCAATCATCTTTTGTTCATATTGTGGCATCATCCTTCCAGAAGGTAAAATGATGCTCAATCCTGGGCTCATACCAGCCTGAAATACATATTCCGAGAGCTCCATGATGTCTCCCTTCATATACTCTAGGGAGGTACATCTCAGGTCATTTACTCCCATATGGAGTATGACTGAGTCATATTGGTAATTGTGAGCCAATGACCTGAGTGCTTAATGTGGCGGATCCTAGCCCCTGATAAGCAACTGATTGTGACTTTCTCCTTACTCAGCCTTGTGAGAGGGACATTAGTGTGACTTATGATGGAGTCTCCAATAACTAGAATGTTGGATTTTGTGGTGGCTTGCCTTATGGGCTTAGAGGTAGAGGCTCCATGCGATGTAGCTGTATTTGTTGATGTGAGAGGGACATCAGTGTGGCTTATGATGGAGTCTCCAATGACTAAAATTTTGGATTGTGTGGTGGCTTGCCTTATGGGCTGAGAGGTAGCGGCTCCATGAGATGTAGCTCTATGTGTTGATGTGGGTGTTGTTTTGAAAGAGTGCATTTGGGGCTGCTGAGGGTATTTGTTTTGTGTACTTCATCTAGGAGGTCTTTGTGGTTTTGGAAGGTTACAATTAAGTGCCTCAGCATATGTGGGTCGATATGTCTGCTTTGAATTGTGCATGATGGGTGCAGCATGTGTACTACTGAGAACCATATAGACATTAGGATTACTTTTATGTGAGAACTTTGCCTCCAGTGACATTGTATAATGTCACTGAGGGCACTTCCTTGTACCATATTAGTTTGAGAATTGACTGGTTGCCTGTACACATGAGGCAGTTTCTACTTTGCCTCAGGATGCCCATATCCACTAAGCCAGTAACGGAGATAGTAAGAAAGTTCATATCCCTGCCAACAGGCCCTTTTTTATTGCTTAGACAGTTGAGTGAGAATATCAATCCCTGTCAGGAGTATCCAGTTTGCAACTATGGGGACAGTGTTTGTTACTGAAAACTAGATGTTCATCATGTTTCACTGTTGCAGTCATGACTGTAGGGTTCTCCCCTGCCGGCAGGCAGTCCTCGGTTGGCCAGAATCCCAAAGTCTGGGTCCAGCGTCGGCTGTTCAACCATGCTCCCTGACATCAGAGCGCCAGGAGTACAAAGCTGACAGCCGACGCCATGTTCTTTAGTCTTTCTTGCTAGCAATGTTTCTTGATAGCAGTTCGAAAGTGCCGGTCGGCTGACTCCTGACAATTTTTATGAAAAACTTCAGTCCGAAGACTTTCTTCTCCACTCAAAGCTAAATACCCCATTGGGGAAACTTTTTCTTGCTCCAGTCCGATGTCAGAAAAAGTTAATAATTGTATTTCATGTGGGAAGCAAATACCTCATAAGGATTTTCATTCTTACTGTATTCCTTGCTTAGGCCCTGACCACGACGTAGCTAGTTGTTGGTTTTGTGCTAGATTCAATCAACGTACAGTTAAACGAAGGTACGATTTTGCATTTCATTACTTCGGTAGGCGTTTTAACTACAAAATGTCGTCGGATACGTTTCCGGCTACCGGAGTTCACAAACGACGCAAGGACAAAGACAGGCCTCCGAGGTCCAAATCTGACGATATCGCACAAGTGGAGCCAGCTTCAGGTTCGGCCATCGTCAGTGAGGCGCTTTTGCAGCCCCTGTCGTCGGCCATTTCAGAACCGATGGCCGAAACGGACTCTCACGAGGAGCCAACTAGGCCTTTGAATGTTTCTATTGCAGGACCTTCGGACAATGCTCCTTCGGATGGGTCTGGAGCCGCTGTGCAGGTACCGGCTTCCACAGGGGTTTCAGGCCTACTCAGCTTCTAATAAAGGCAAAGCCAAAGACAAAGGCAAAGACTCCTTCCAAATCAAAGACTGCAACTCAGGTCTCTTCTGAACCGGCTCCCAAGTCACAGAAACAGTTACTTAAGATGGCGGAGGATTTACTTACTATGATTAGGGGTTCACATCCCCCTCCAGATAAAAGGCCAAGGCAGGAAGTTTATTATGATTCCTCTGATCAGGCTTCTGTTTCTTCAGTTTCTTCTTCTGACCAGGAATATTCTTTCCCTCCTTATGAGGATTCTGATGCTGAGGAATCAATTCCTTCAGCTTCTCCCCCTGAGGATTTCTCTTTTGGGGAAACTTTGCATGAAATGAGGGAACATTTCCACTGGGAAGGACAGGAGTATTCAGAATCTAAGAAACGACTAAGGGATTTTCTTCTTCTTCCCCAACATAGACCCCTGGCTATTCCTCCTGTTTTGGATATTGTGGATGATGCTTTTTCGGAGGCTAACTTAACCCCTGACTCTTTTCCTCCAGCTCCTGTTAAGCCTGATAGATATTACAGGGTTCCTGATTCCCACCAGTTTTTATACAAGAACCCTACTGCTGACCCTGAAACCATTTCTCAGGGTCCTAAGGGAGTTAAGGCCGCTTCTTCTAAAAACCCCATTCCCACTGAGAAGGATTCTAGATCTTTAGAAAGATGGGGCAGAAAAGTGTACACTTCTGCTACTTTATCTATTAGGGCTTTAAACTGTCAGTTTCATATGCTGAAATACCAGCAATTTCTCTTGTTTGTTTTAAAACAAAAGCTTACTTCCATTTCTGCCTGTGCAGATGATAAGGAATTACATGACTTAATGCATGCCACTGAACAAGTTGGGAAGCATGGTTTACACTGTGGATTTGATACCTTGGAGGCTTCTTGTAGGGCTGCTGCCTCCGGCACAGTTATTAGAAGGCATGCATGGTTAAAGGAACAAAATTTGCCAGAACAAGTAAAAGCTAAATTATTGGATGCTCCTGTTCAGCATAATGTTTTGTTTGGATCAAAAGCTGAAGAGGTGATTAAAAAGATGGAGGACAAGGCAAAATCCATGCAAACAGTTAAAGATTTCTTACAAGTACAACCACCCAGATTTAGCAGGAATTGGCCTACAAAAAATTGATCCTTTCCCAATTCAGACAGGCCTCAGAGGGGTAGATATAGATGCTCCCAAGGAAGGCCTCAAACACAAGCTTCTTATAGACCAAGACAGTGGACTGCTTCCACCCCTAGGGGAGGAGAGGACAGGTCACAAACTCATAGGAAACAGACTCAATGACTCCCTCTGTTGGGCTGCAGGAACTTCTTGCCTGGAAGCCCCTCTCGGAGGAAAGCTCTCTCTTTTTCATCGAAATTGGACTCATATAACCCAAGACAAGTGGGTTCTGGATGTGGTTTCAAGAGGTTACAAATTACATTTTCATACCCTGCCAAGGCCAAGCGGATGGCCAGACCTTACAAAACATCAATGGACAGAGGCCTTAAACCAGGTGGAAGCTCTTTTGGCTATGAAAGCCATAGAACTAGTTCCACTTTCAGAGATGGGACAAGGTTTTTATTCAAGGCTCTTTCTAGTCCCCAGGAAGCAAAAGTCATGGAGACCCATTCTGGATCTGTCAGTCTTGAACACCTTTCTAGAGATTCCAAAATTCAAGATGCTTACTCTACAGCAGCTACTTCCAATGCTGTCCAAAAATGCATGGATGGTAACTTTGGATTTAAAGGAGGCATATTTACACATTCCCATCAGGCAGGAACGCAGAAAATACCTCAGGTTCAAGGCCGGATAGAGGCACTTTCAATTCTCTGCGCTGCCCTTTGGATTGTCTACTGCGCCCAGGGTCTTCACCAAATGCCTGGCTCCAGTAGTAGCTTACTGCAGACTCAAGGGAATTCAAATTTACCCTTATCTGGACGACTGTCTTATTCAGGCAGACAGCAAGGAGGTCTTACTCCAGCATCTACGGTTTGTTCAGGATCTCCTCAAGTTCCTGGGATTCACTGTAAACATAAAAAAGTCAAATTTGACACCCTCACAACAGATAATTTTTCTGGGCTTCTTTAAACACAACAACCCAGATGGCATTTCTGACATATGAAAAACAGTTTCTGCTGGCTTCAACTTTCAAAACCTTGGCAACTTTAACTCAGCTATCTGCAAGGAGATTCCTGCAGGCTTTGGGTTACATGGCCTCCTGCATCCTTCTCGTACCATATGCAAGACTACACATGAGGAAAATACAGTGGTACCTAAAAAGTGTATGGTCTCAGCATTGCCACAGTTTAGACATACTGATCTCCGTCCTGCCTTGTCTTCAAAAGGAATTCCTTTGGTGGTCCAAGGCATGTACTCTAAACAAAGGGAAACCCTTCTGTCTGCCTCCTGCACTCAGATTCTAACCATGGACACCTCGGATTATGCTTGGGGAGCCCATTTTCAGGGCAAATGTCTGCAGGGCCTTTGGACAAAGGATCAGAAGCACCTGCATATCAATTTAAAGGAAATATTAGCCGTTCAGAAAGCTCTAATGGCCTTCAGGAATCTTCTACAACCAGGACAACTACTGATACGGACAGACAACACCACAGTTATGTGGTACATAAACAAGCAAGGGGGATCTCATTCCTACCCCCTTTGCAGACTAGCCATGGATCTATGGAACACAGCTCTAGCTTGCAATCTGGACCTCCAAGCTCAGTTTCTACCAGGGAAGCAAAACTTCCTGGCAGACCGTCTGAGCAGAAACCTTTCGGATCCACACGAATGGATGATATTCAGGATGGATGGATGGATGGATGATATTCAGGATGATAACAGCAGTCTGGGGATGTCCTCACATAGACCTCTTTGCATCCCATCTCAATCATCAACTACAGAATTTTTGCACCAGGACTTTCCACGAACAAGCTTGGAAAGTGGATGCACTATCATTCAGTTGGAGAAACCTCTGGGGATATGCCTTTCTGCCCCTTCCTCTTCTTCCACGGGTATTATTAAAGATCAAACAGGACAAGCCCAAGATGATTATCTTGTTGGCCCCAAATTGGTCTCGACAGTTTTGGTACCCCACTCTGAAAAACCTATGTCTGGAGCCCCCTTGGGTCTTACCACAGACTCCGAACCTTCTGTCCCAACATCAGGGTCAGGTTCTACACTCCCATGTCAGCACTCTCAGCCTGGTTAATCCAAGGCCTTTGATTCCTTCTCTCCTACCCAAGCAGGTTATGGATGTCATTTTAGAAGCCAGACGTCCTAGCACTAGAAAATCTTATGCAGGAAAATGGAAAATATTTTGTTCCTGGATGCAGGCTCAGGATTCTGATCCTCTTCTTCCGAACATTCCTTTGATTTTACTTTACCTGACAGATCTCTTACATAAGGGTCTCTCTTTCTCTTCCATTAAGATACATGCCTCTGCTATTTCCGCTCATTATAATACAGACCCTCCAATCTTTTCCCAACAGCTCATGAGACAGTTTCTCAGAGGAGCTAAGAACTTAAGACCTCCTAGATCTCCTCCCATTCCTGCTTGGGATCTCAACTATGTTTTGGAAAAGCTCACCTTGCCTCCTTTTGAGCCTGCTGCCTCTTCTGACATCAAGTTTTTTTCTTGGAAAACAGCCATCCTGTTAGCCCTGACCTCTGCTAGGAGAGTTTCAGAGTTGCAAGCTCTTATGGCTGTGGAACCTTATATTATTTTTCATCAAGACAGGGTGTCTTTGAGGACTAATCCTACATTCATGCCTAAGGTGGTTTCCAAAGTGGCTTTAAATCAAACTATCCACTTGCCAACTTTTTTCCCCACTCCTCAAAATAAAGGGGAAAGGATCTTACATTCCTTGGATGTACACAGACAACTACGTTTTTACCTGGACAGAACCAAGGACATCAGAAAATCAGAGCAATTGTTTGTTTCTTATGCTTCGAGTTCCCAAGGTAAAGCCATTTCAAAACAGACCGTTTCTAAATGGATTGCTCATGGAATCAGATTTTGTTATTCACACCATGAAAAGCAAATCCCAGGGAGTATACAGACTCATTCCACCAGAGCTGCTGCCACTTCTGCTGCCTTCCTCAGGGGAGTTCCTACCAAACACATTTTGGAAGCTGCAACTTGGAGTTCAGTGCATACTTTTTCAAAGCACTACAATCTACCTCTCTACTCTAAGTCTAGGGCAGGCTTTGCCTCTGCAGTCTTGCAGGGCCTTTTAGCCGGACCTTCTACTTTATGACCACCTCCCTTTCATTCTGCTTTGGGATTCTACCCTACAGTCATGACTGCAACAGTGAAACATGATGGACATAGTACAGTTGTGTACACCTACCATAAATGTAGATGTTCGAGTGTCTTCACTGTTGCAGTCTGGGTTTCCCTCCCTCCTGTTCCCTCTTATTTTTACTTTTGTGTGGTTCCTTTTTTCACCATTCTTCTGAGGTGTATTTGCAAAGGATATGGGACCTTTCTCATTTTGGGACTCCTGACATCTGGGGCAAGAAAAACTGGAGAACATGTTGTTGGCTGTCAGCTTTGTACTCCTGGCGCTCTGACGTCAGGGAGCATGGTTGAACAGCCGACGCCGGACCCAGACTTTAGGATTCTGGCCGACCGAGGACTGCCTGCCGGCAGTGGAGAACCCTACAGTCATGACTGCAACAGTGAAGACACTCGAACATCTACATTTATGGTAGGTGTACACAACTGTACTTTGTCCTGTGTGCAACTAGGTTTTGGAGAAATTTAAATTGTGCTTTTATAGGAAAAATGTCACTGAAGGTGTCTGAGTCTATACAGAGCACTGCCAAACACTTGAAGGGAAACTATTACATAGACCTGGAAAATTTAAGGATAAAGTATTTAGGCGGATATTCTTAAGTTAGAAACAAATCAAGCAGTACTTACTGAAGACAAACAATTAGCTTGTTAAGAATGATGAAAAGAGGGTAGTCACATGAATGGCTACTGCTTGGCTACTACTAATGCTGGTCCCACAACACTTAAGTGGAAGATTAGATGTAATGCCACGGTATCACCAGGTTTAAATGAGAATGTTTCCCTAGCCTCCTTGTTGAGGCTGAAGTTTGCCAGTTGTTTGTAATTATTTTTAGTAAGGTTAACCTTCGTACAGGGACTTGAATAATCATTACCGCAATAACAGTATGCAAAGTGTTCTTGTTTATGCTAGATGTATTTTTCTGTCATTATGGTTATGGGGTTTATATTAGTTTTTCATTACTTTATTTTTTCTTATTGTTATTTTGATCTATAATGTACCTATATATTTACACATACTTGCGAATTTCTCTATATACTGACATGGCTATACTGTTTTAAATACAGGTTTAGGTTTATTCATGATTTTACAAAGCTAAAAACAACCTGTGTAGGAATTGCTGTTCAGGTATTCATACTTTGTCAGTTATATTTTGTTAACTAAATTTGTTTAATTATTAAGGTTTTTAGAAGTTTACTGTGTTTTGCACACAAATAGGTGCTTTGGAGTTTTTATTTAAAAAGTATTTGGGCTACACAAAAAAGTTGATTGTATTTTTATGATTGAACTTAATGTGTATGATTTTTAAAAAAAACTAAAGAGCTCTTTAAACTGCATAGAGGGCACATTGTTAACTTGAAATGTGACTTGTTACTTGTACAATGGTAGTTTTTTTATGATGAAGTACATGTAATTTGGACGAAAGCCCTCATTGTTGTGGAATAAAAGAATCTTGGTTTCACTTCTGCCTCCTTCTTTTGGGTTCTTGGTTGGATTACTTCATTTTTGTTACTTAGATATAGATATAGATATAGATATGTGGGTCTACTGAAAAAGAATGACTGACAGAAATGTCGATGTTTACAAGATCAATCACAAAACGTTGACTCTGCAAACACTGACATGCTACTAGGCATGTGCTGAGCAAACAATCTTGGCACATGCAAAATGAAGTGAAAAAAAAAAAAAAACAGTAAAATATAATTTTTTGCAGGGGGACAAGCCCCTCTGCACACACATCCCTTTGAGAATGAGCAATCATCAGGGAAAAAATAATATTATCCTACCTGGAGCTCGTCTGTCTTGCACATCTGTTAACGAGCTGTGCAGTCTGTGGAGTTGACTAAATTTTGTTGACTAAACAGATGTTGACCAAAGGGGGATCTGTCCATATTCTGTTCTCCCATATATATTCATATATCTATTTATCTATCTATCTATATATACATATATATATATATATATATATATATATATATATATGTATGTATGTATATATCTATATCTATATCTCTATATATATATATATATATATATATATATATATATATATATATATATATATCTATATCTATCTATCTATATATATATATATCTGTACACACTCACTCACTCACTCACTCACTCACTCACTCACTCACTCACTCACTCACTCACTCACTCACTCACTCACTCACTCACTCTAATGTGGATATGTTTGGATGTAGGTTGGATGGTCACATGCCATTTGTTGAACTCCAAACACATCAATCATGTTTTGTCGAGTTCCATTTTGTGCAAGTAGTGGAGAACTGGATTTTTTCCACCCTACATTTCCAAGGTTTACTGTAGTGTGTTCCAGTAATTTAAAAAAGTCAAAAGTGACTTTATTGTCATTTAACACTACACAAGTGTAGATTAAATGAAATTCCATGCAATCAACTCAACATGGGTCAGACAAAAACGAAATCATATACATAGAAAGACATAATTTAAAACAACATATAATAATGCTACCACCATCTTATAAATCAACTCTACACTTTAGTATATAACTATACATATCCATAGAAACACACACTTGTTAAATCACTAAAAAAAC